>NC_141610.1:50941170-51231170 GCF_047967505.1 Dipteris shenzhenensis | reverse complement strand
TCCCTTCATCTCTTGCGCTTCCTCTCAACTTCTCTATGTATAACGAAAAACAAAACAAAACAAAACAATATCAAACGACTTTGATGTACCTACACCCTTCACAATATATGATGCCATTCATCATGAGTTTTTGGTTGCCATATTGACCTGCCATAGGTAGGCCTTAGTGAAGGTTGTGTTTCAAAAGGCAAAAATATTATTTCTGATTTTGTGGATGCCTGGTTACACGTTAATTAGGAATTGGTGCACGTGTTTGGGTGGAGTGACTTTGAGCCACCAAATTATGGTTGTTGGCACGTTGTATTTGGTGTGGATTTCACGAATTCCATTGTCTTTTTTCATCATCATCCAAGGTGGTGACCTGTGAGAAACACTTTGCATGGAATTTAGAATCGGGTGGAGGTGAAGGGCCTTTTGAACCTATTGAGCACCAATTCTGTCGTCCATGAAATTTAAAACCGTCGTCCTCCTCTTCATAGCAGAGGAAAATTTGCTTGCAGAGAAGCTTTGATTCATTCGGTAGAGAATTGTGTGGTGCATAGGTGCCTAGATAGAGATTTTCGCATTAATTATAGGGATTTCTTCTTCTAAGATTCTAATTGCATGCAAGGTACTCCTGAGTGATGTCTTCTTGTTTGTGGTTACCCTATAAGAGAAAGAGGACTCCACAAGGTCAATTAGAGAGTTTTTTGTTTGTTTGTTATTGAGCTACATTTCGTCATGGTCGAGTGCGTGAATTGAGTGGAAAGTCTACTATTGAGCATTCCATTGCTGTAAGGGAGGGTTTGCCAGAATCTATAGACACAGGGAACGACATGTTTCATAGGGGTTAATTCTCTATCTTGTCTCGGTGCATATTTAGTTGTGGATTTAGTTTCAATACCTTTTCAAATTCTTGTTTGATTTTTGATGCACTGTTACTGTGCTTTTCCATGAATGTAGAGATGTTCAAACACATTAGTGGTAAGATGATTCTGGAGACGAACGATGATGCCATGTTTGTCATGAATGGTATTGCCTTATGCAAGTATTGTAGCCTTGAGTAAGTGACAAAATGAGTGGATTCGAGGAACTCAGTCATCATGCATGCATGGAGGCATGGCCACGAGCTCTATCACCACCGTCACTGGAGAAGAAACACAAAGTGAAAGGAACTCCATCGAGCTTCAGTTCACCCATTGATCAGTCTTTTGATGGTAGACATCCTAAACAATTGAAGTTACAAAGGAATTCTGCGATCAATAAGGAGACCAAGCATTTCCTTTGTAAAGCATTCTAGCCAATGACTCACGAGGCCTATGTAGAAGGTATTGTGATTTTGTTTTGTGTGAGGCTTTTGTGAATGTTTGTTAGTTTAATGCTGGTTTTGAATACTTTTGCAGGCTTTTTTTATGGCAACAGTAGGCTATGTCAGTATTGTTGCACGTATAGTGTGTGCAACGAATTCGTGCTATCCTTCGATGAGAACTCTTAGATTAATAAAAATTTGTTAGTATAGTTAATGATTAGGGAGATGAAGCAACGAGTACATTCGATCATATGTAAATATAGCATGGGAGTTCAACAAAAGAAGTTCTCAAGGGAGTTTTTTAAATACCAAAAAGTTAGCAACCACCTCTCTGAATGAGAAAATCCATGCCACTCACCAGTCAATACTAAGTTCCCAGCTAATTAAATGCATCATGCATACGTTGATGGTGTCGCCTGTACATTGTTGGTTACTGAGCTCCTTCCTTGTAGTGTGAAGATCATTAATTACTATGTTACACGTGATGAGAGTGTCCCAATGCCCATTTCAAAGATTTTATAACTGTGTTTAAGTTCAACTTACGTTATTGCTCCGTTATTGATCATCTTTTCATTTGGCCAAGTATGAAATCATCTTGAGAGTTGAAGAGTGTAAACAGTCCCAGAAACCTGTCAGTTAGTGAAAGTAGAACCATGATCGCCAAGTTCTAAAAAGCGTTATCCATTTTATCCTATGATGATGTTTCTGGCTAAGTTTTCGGCAGGGTATACACAAACCAAGCGAGCTTAGGAGTAATGCCTCGTGATGTTGTCAACCTAATCTTAGGTAGAGTTCTTTGAGTATATCCCCCGAAACAAATATTTGGATCCAAAGTTATACTAGATGACATGCTGGAATATTAGCCCTGGATTTTAAAGTTTTGAGAGCTTAAAATAATTAGGGCCCAACTTCGGAGTCCGAAGCTAGTTACAACATGAAGAATTTCTTTACACAGCCTGGAAAAAGGAGGAGAGGGGACAGCAATTGTTTGCATTGGTCGCCATAGATATGAAAGGTAAAGACGTATGCAAGCTTATTAGTGTAGTGCACAAGAAGAGCCAATTATCATTGATAGCCATACAAGGCTTTCATTCTACAAAAAAAAGAACAATAGCTTATATTGTGGATATAAAAACCACGATCACAGAGTGAAGACAATGTGAGGAATAATGATAGTTCTCTTGGAAGCCTTCGAGTGTTTTCCTACGATAACAACGTTACAATTATACGTTATACACTGAATTATAGTCCTCACTTTTGTGAAAATATTGAAAGTTGAAACCTTCCATATACCTGATATAAAACCCATGATCACAGAGTGAAGACAATGTGAGGAATAATGATAGTTCTCTTGGAAGCCTTCTAGCATTTTCCTGTGATAACAACGTTAAAATTATATGTTATACATTGTATTATAGTCCTCACTTTTGTGGAAATATTGAAAGTTGAAAACTTCCATATACCTGAAAAGACAAGGACCCAATCTATAGGAAGCAACATCTTGGACATCTAGCTGGTTGCCATGTCGAAGATCGATGCTACATTCGTTACTTCTCATGCGCACAACCCATTGAGGGTGTGCATTTTAACAAGCTTGGATGTCGAGATGGCACACGTCCAACTGGGATCACACTCTAGACACACGTAATCGCAATGTTTCCCATCATTGATACAAATCTAAACTAACCATAATCAAACTAACTACCAAGGTTCAAACGATACAAAACACCTCCTTTCCTAAGACCCCTAGCAGAAGTAAAAATGTTAAGATCCATACAACATGCAAATCAAACACTATGCTAGCAAGAGGCAAAAATGAATTGCATGGGAAGGGAGAGCTAAGAGGACGTTCCTGCTCACTTCTACGTGAGTGGGAATGCTAGGAAATGCTCCCGCCTGACATGTTCCTACTCATTGCCAGCCTACCTCCCCACACTAGAATTGAGTCCTGCATCGACGTCTCTCTAGCTAGGCATTCTGGGGCCTTCTTGTAAGCAATGTTCATAGCTTCTTTGTCTGTTTGTGGGTATTTTTGGCAGCGTTTTTTGTTGACATACAACAAACATCTTGTGTCGTGGGAGCCAATGCTCTGAAATACTAAAAAAAGCCAATGCGTCGCTACTTGAGCATTGATGAACGGTGAGCTAGAACATGCTCTACAAACACAAGATGAGGCCATCCACTAAGTTGCCTTGGTCAAACGGCTGAACCAGACCTATGGTCATTTACTCACAATCGCCCTTGGAGACAAGAAAGTCCGGTGGTCAGCTCGGGCTACTGTGGGTCCTCCCTCTGGCCTTTCCTTCCAACCATTTGAGAATGCGAAGGGCCATGCTCCATCAAAGTCATGGGGGCTCAGAAATGAGATCTCAACCGTTGGATCAAGTCTCCCTAAATCATGAAAAATGGTGGGCTTTATGAGGTGGGTGATGTGTCAAAAGCTTACCTACCCACCTATCACATCATAACAAAGCACTTTCCTAAATGTTGAAGTGTGAGAATCTTCCTAACTTGCCCATCTTACTATATAGTAAGGAGACAAATACCATACCTGATGACATGGCAAGCATTTGGAGGTTCGGTGGAGGAGGAGGGAGGTTTGGGGGAGGTTAGGAGGAGCTTCAGGAAGGAGTGACTATGCGGCGACACGTGTTGTGGATAGACGATATGAGTGGCATGGTGGGAATGGCCTGAGCAAAATTGCTAATTGCTCTATTACTCAAAGAATTTGACCATGCATGCACCGATTTTTCTAGCCTATTCTATGAGGAAAAGTAGGCTATGGATGATGCGGCTTTAAAAAATTGAGTTCCATTAAGTTTGGGTTGTAATGTGTGATTCTAGGCATTAATTTGTGACATTTTGTATAAATTTTGTATATGGCAATGATTAAACATAATTGTTTGTTTTGATATGCATGAACAATAGTTTCATAAAATTGTGGTTCAAAATCATTCCCTTACTTTCTCCATGCATGAGTAATATATAATCATTTCTTCTCTATAAACCTATCTCTATCTCTATATTCCTTATTTGTGAGGTTGCACTAAAAGGGAAATGCCATTTGGCACCCATCCTTGCAGCCTCTCTTATGAAGGTAAAGAGCAACACCTACCACTATACAATAATCTCTTCTCTATATCTCTATCTCTATATTCCTTATTTGTGAGGTTACAATCAGAGCACACCTGGGTGTGTGATGAAGACAGAAATATGATATGTGCACTAAGAGACAACGTGTGTGTGAGATATATATATATATATATATATAGAGAGAGAGAGAGAGAGAGAGAGAGAGAGAGAGTACATGTGTGCTCCATGCATAGAGTAAACTAAGCATAGAGCCAAGGCAAGCGCTTCCTAGAGTAGTGGAGGGGGTCTTAAAATCAATTCTAAAATCCTACCTTGAGACCCAGTAGAGTGGGTCTCTAGCTCGTCGTTAACGGGTCATGCTAGTCGTAGCACATCAACCTTTTAATTGCTGATGTGTCAACTCTTCGCCCGCGTCGCTCTCATATGAAAGTGACTACTTTCAAATGAGGGAAAGGCCTTCCCCATGGCCTCTCCCTACGCCATTCTATAAAATGCCATCATTCAGTGGATAAAGCTCATGTGACCCAAATCAATACAGAAATTGGTGAAGGTGGAGGTTTCATGGCGTCCCTCAGCAGCAACACTGCAACCGGGAGCCTCTACACGATCTCCATCACCTCCTCCAGCAGATTGCCCGCCCTTCCCTCCACCCTTCGGAGTTCCCCCCATCGTCGCCCACGAACCTCCTCCCCCTTATGCATCCGTGCCGCAAAACTGCCCTCCGGAGTATTTAACCCAGCCTCCTCTTCATTCACGACGTTTTTGGTTGAAATGTCATGTTGGGTCCCTCTCGTCCCTTTCGTCTGCACAATGGTAACTTTGCCTGGATTTCCTTGGTACCCAATGATGCAAACTACGACCTTGATTGCTGCAGGTAGAGGCTCCGAAGGGCGAGCCTATGCTACCGACCCCCCTATGGGGTTTTACTCAGAACGCGGAAAGGTGGAATTCTCGCGCAGCCATGATTGGCATCATTGGTATCTTCTTCTTCGAACTTGTGAGATCACCACCCTCCACTTCAGATGCTCCTACCAGAATGTTATGGAGTGTCACCCATAAAATTTAAAGAGTATTGGCTTTAGTGTTTCCAGTGTCAGTTGTTGGTCTCCTTCTTTAATCTTTGGTTCCGGTCATATTTTGCATTGCTTCAGAAACTTCTAATTTCTTATTTTGGCTGTTCGAACCAGCTCATTCAGAAAGGCTTTTTGCAACTCATCGGATTTGAAGTCGGGAAGGGACTCAATATCCCTTTGTAACAATGCGCTCCTCCAAGTTTTGTCGGTAAAGACAAATGCGAGTCGCTGTAAGCTGTTCTAACTTGAAATAGCGTATGGCATTGAATATCTGTAATGATGGTCCTCTGCCTGCTCCATGCATTTAAAGATAAAGTTAAGAACTACACATAATTTTTTGGAATTTGTGTACTTCTACTTATGTTCGTCCTTAACGCGCTTCCAATTGAGCCGTTATATGTTCTGAAAGGTTAGGATAGTAATATCAAGTAATTAATAACCACTTACTTGCAGAGTCTACTGCTAACTGGTTCGGATCAAGTGGAAAGAGAAAAGGTCGTATGCGAAAAAAATCATTTGTGTACGGATAGATGCACTTCTGTGGGGAATTGTCCATGCAATTATGGACACCGTTCCGTAAGATTAAGTTTCAGTGAATACACAAGTTATGGCATATATCAGAATCACAAGGTAGATGTTGCATGACATGGTTCAATGATTCTGGTATATGTCATAGCCTATGTATTCATTAAATCCATATTTGATGCCATTGAGATTGCAATCTAAGAATGAGATTGAATGCAGATTCCAAACTATCCTTTGTAGTCCTGAAACTTAACCTTGTAGCCTTATTGACGATGCTCGCTCATGGGCATGGGCAATTGGCGTATGAAAACATTTCATTGCAATATTGGAAGAATGTCCCTATGGTGCGTTGTATCTTTGTGGAGCCTTGTAAGGTTAAAGAATGATGGTTTATTGATGTGGTTTTAAAGCAAGCTCACATATATTGGATGATTTTGTGAAGAGATATGCATGCAGGGAAGACTATGTCTACGAAATAGCCCTTTGTGAACCAGCGCTCTAGATAAGTGAGGATAACCCCTTGGTTCATGCTTGCTTTTTGGGCTGCCTTTGAGGTGTCATGCGCTAAATATAGATGATACTTTTCCTTTTGTATGGTACTCAAGCCTCTTTGTTTTTTCTTAGCATTCAAGGTCTAGAGACACACTTCTCTTTCGAAAAGGCATGGCTACAGGAAATGCTATAGAATGGGTTAGATTCTGGAAAATGTTTGGGAGGGGAAAGTGCCACACTCATCAAAATGCCATGTCATGAGAGAGAGAGAGAGAGAGAGAGAGAGAGAGAGAGAGAGCAGAAGCCTGTAACATGCAGGGACTCGCTTTGCGAAAAATAGACGAAATGTAAACGGAGAACTCAAGCATGAGAGACAAGATAGATCTTCCTAACTATAGTACACTGCTTTATTCATAATGCTGGTATAAATGCCCTAGCTACTGTGTACATGAGTGCCAAATTGACATACAAAGTGATCCCCTAACTGCAACTGTAGGAGATGGAGCTACGCTGTCATGACAAGAGAAAGCACTAATCCGTGATTAGTAGACATTAAAACATTATTATATATTATACACCAATGGTGTAACATGTATTTGTAATTATGATGGACACCAACCCATTTGTTATGGCGGTGGATCATTAGAGTAGATATGACTAGTCGAGCTGGAGCCGTTGCTTCACATGGTACCAAATTTGGACATGTGATACTTATTTTATCAATAAAGATATGCACATACGTGTCTAGGTCCTAGGGGCAATAGGAAGGGAAGAATGCATTAAGGTGCATTGAATGGTAGATGCATGAGTCATAGGATAAGGGTAGGTGTAAATGGGAAGATAAAACTTGAGTGATCTCAAGCAACATTAATGAAAGGGTATCACCCTTTCATTGTGAATCTCATGTAGCATTCTCTATTCACCTTGTATTCACCTACCATCTCTCTCCCACCTTGCATTAGGTCGAAAAGAGAAACAAGTACTCTCACGAGGGTGCTCTTCTCCCATTGGAGGACCAATCAGCATTCAAATTCTGCATGCTTTGCGCACATTTGCATTCTCAAGGAATTCGGTTCTTCACATTTGGTATTAGAGCAGTGACAATCCACGATCAGGACAGGTAGAGAAAGAGAAGGAGCGAGCACGACAGAGGGTGCAAGCGTGTGGGATAGAGACACACAAGCAGCCAACACAGTGCAGCACAAGAGTGCACGAGGGAGCCGCACAAGCAGTCCACATGGAAGAAGGCTGCGCAAGAGGAGACGTGTGCGCATGCAGCAAGCCTCTGGGCTTCAAGTGATGAAGCGCTCAAAAAATCCGCATGGAAGTGTACGCTTTGACTGGGGCGAACCTTGATGCGCAAACCAGGAGATCTGAAGACATCGGCACAATTATATCTGCAAACCCCGATAGAAGGTTGTCTGCAATTCCGATTTTTGGAGTGACGAGACCCATGAACTTCACAAATCCTGGATTTTGGAGGCCCTGAGGTAAGGGCTTTCTCTGAATTTTTTAATCTTTGGACAAGGAACGGGGTGTCCTAACAGGGTGATCCCCCCCCCCCCCCCCCCCCCCTCCCCCGTCCCCCCATGTGAATAGACCCTTAAAACCCTTAAACCGTGAGGAAAAGAGACTCCCCTGTTCTCCCCAATGGAAAGTCGGATCGGAACAAGATTTTAAGGGGGTGATTGTCACGATCTGTGACGTATTCCTTTCTCTATTTCTAGACTTATGGATGGTTTGATGAATGGACACTTGTGGAAGGGTATGCCCTTTCGACGGGACACTTCCTAATGAGGCATAACCCTTCACAAGAGACGTTCTAATGAAGAGACATTCCTATTGTAATGTACCCTCTCATCAAGGGTCACACCCTTCACAAGGGGTACACACCTCTTCATGCACATACCCTTTGGAGTACACACCTTTTCATGTGTGACTCTTCACTCTCTATATAAGAGAGGCCCAATTGTATGGATGACATCACATCCACCCTACAGATATTCATGCAATACAATTATTCCTTGTTCTCTGCTATCTCAGTCTCTTTTCTGTTCCTTAGCATATTTCTAAATATAGTAAATCTAGGATTTCTTACAGTGGTATCAGAGCAAAATTCGCTCCTGCCTGTAGGAAATGCCCCCCACCTTCTAGCACTGATCTGATATATTTTTGCCGCTAGAAGGACATCCGTGCACATTGTGCATGGAAGAGATGGAGAGGATGAGCGTAAAATTTTTAAACGCCTACCCGGCCTAAAGTCATCCTGGCCTCTCTATCTCCCTCACATCACAAGTTGATGTGAATGGACACGACCAAAATCGTGTCTTTTCAGGTGCTTGGGCTGTCCCAAAACCAAGGGACGCACCTTTTCCACCATGGGACACACCTTTTGGTGACGAGTCTCGACTCCTCACTCATGGGACATACCCCATCGTGGACAAAAGGACATACCTATTCATGCAAGGTCACACCCCTTTTAACAATAGGGACATATCCCCTCATGAACAGGTGCACCTATTCCAAGGGTCACACCCCGTCGAATAGGCACACCTCCTAGGCCCCAAGTACCTACAAAAGGGTACCTAGAGGGGTAAAAAAAGGGAAAAAAATAAACCCATCCCCTACCCCTGGGTTTACCCTAGCTACCTAGGGTTAACTAAACCCCCCATTTAATTTTTGGGGCAACTAACCCATTAGGCAGCCCAACGAATCGTCGCAGCCTTTTCCCCAAAAAACTGCTACGTACGGAATTTTCGGCCAGCCCTGCGCAGCACCTGCGTCAGCCGTACGGATTTCCGTACCAGCCTGCGTCAGCCGTACGGCCAGCCACCAGCCTGCGCCACCCTCGCCATTTCTTCCTGCGCCATCTACCGTACAGTCCGTACGGTACCTCCCGCCAGTCTGCCGTACAAGCCGTACGGTCAGCCAGCCTGCACCGTACAGGCCGTACGGTCAGCCAGCCTGCATCAGCCCTGCGCTATCTGCACGACCAGCCCCCCCCCCCCCTGCAATATCATTGGCCTCGCCAGCCCCCCCCTCTTTCCTGCGCAGTCCTTGCCAGCCAAGCCTCGCTCCTGCCTTTTTCCTGCGCAGTCCAGCCCTGGGCAATGTTCTAAGCCTCGCCAGTGACAGCCCGCAGCCCTTGTTTCGCCATTTATTGGGCCCTTCCAAATCAGCACCAGTTGCAGCTCTTCGCGCGATGAAGACAGCCTGTTGACAGCCCGGACCAGACAAGTATCGAGCACTCCTCGCAAACCATTGCACCATGGATCTCCGGACATTGACTTGCAGCCTTCTTCTACGCAATAACTTGGCAGATTAAAGTATTGCCAGGTGGAGTCTTTCCAATCTGCTTTTTAAGGATTCTCTTTAACAAATTACAGAAAAATGAAAGAATCCACATTAAAGCATGGAAACCCCTGGTAATTCACCCGGCCTTTCAAGGACACCTCAGGCATCTGCTACTACACAATATCGTGTTCAAATTGCACAGCCAGCCCATTTTGGAGCCTTTGCATCTTGGGTCTTCTGTGTCACGTGCCCTCCTAGTGACTTGGACCACATCCTCTACCTTCTGCGTGCGGCACCTCAGTTACATTATTTCCTCAGCACAGTACAGGTTGTGTTCCACGAGACACGAAGATATCCGGAACACGATATTCCTTTGGAGTTTGCTGTTCATTTTTGGAGAGAATTTTACCCTTCACCTTCGGCATCTCCAGGGTACTCTCCACCTCCTTCAGCTCCCAGATATCCTCCTCTACAGGTTGTACCTTCTCCAAGTCAGTATTTACACTCTGAAGGCACTCCCTCTCCTGGATATCCTCCTCTTCCGACAGCTGCTCCTTACCCTTTTTCAGATCCGTGGACTCTGCTACCTACCCCTGTCCTATCACGAGCAGTAACACCACTTTCAGCATCACCAGTGTTACCTCAGACAGGACCTCCCTTACCAGATTTCCACAGGTGGTTCCATCCTGCCTCGCCTGCCCCCTCCAACATGAGCAACCTCAGGGAGTAGCCCGAATCCTCTTCCAGGAATGGTACAAACTAGAGCGCAAGTTCACGCTTTTCTCATAGGGAACTCCGACATGTCGCACCGCTCGCGTGAAGCCTCTCCAGAGATTAAAGAATCAAGTCCCAAAAAGACCCCTGAAGGCAACGTCCAAAGTGAATCACTATTGCAACTTCAAATATCTCAGCTTCAGGACAGCATCTCCGACTTGGTTCAAAAAGTCCAACAACTTCAAGATTCTCGAAGTCCAGCACATACAGAGGATGACGTGACGCAACCCGACGACGATGCGGACTCTTTCCCACCAGAGGTAGAAAACATTGAACTACGTGCCCTCTACCGATTACTTCAAGCTTCCAAAACTAAAAGACTTGACGTCAAACTTCCGGAAGCCTACACTGGTCAACGCAATCGCCGAACAGTTGACCAATGGCTCGCTAAAATGCGCATGTATTTTGACACTGTTGACCTTACTGAAGGCAAAAAGATCGCCTTGGCAGCCTCCCTCCTGAAGGATACAGCATTTCTATGGTGGCAAAGACGCTTAAAGGACGGAAAAAGTGTGTTAACATGGGAACGTTTTGAACACGTGCTCCGTAAGCAGTTTGTACCTGCCAATGCGGACTTCCAAGCACGTTCAAAACTCCGACAGTTGGAGCAAACGGGTTCCCTGTCTTCCTATATCTCTCAGTTCACCACATTGATGCTGGAGATTGATGGTTTAACTGAGGATGATCGCCTTCATGCTTTCATCTCAGGCCTAAATCCCTCGTTACGCATTGATGTTCTTAAAGCAAACATCACCACCACAGATGGCGCTATTGCTTACGTAGAGCGCATTACAGATTTCCTAAACACAAGGAAGCAGAGTGCTAATCGCACATAGAACTCTCCTATGGCCAAAGGTGCTCGCCCTCAAGATAATACCAGGTTTCGAAAACACTTCGGTAATCAAGGTCAGCGACAGTGTCAAGATTCCCAGAAGCCTCATAAATCATTTGCTGGATTCCAACAGAAGCACCCCTCCAAGGATCGCGTTTCTTCTTCTTCACAAAGTCATTACCGACATCCCCAACATACAGGTGCGGCCACTGACAAGAAGAACAACTCCAGCACAAAAGGACTTTGTACCATCTGTACAAGCGACCATAGATGGTTCGATTGTCCCAAGCGACCAAAGCAAAATTCTAATATGGAACCTAGCACTTCCCCAAAAGAAGATGCTACCTCAGCACAAGACAAGAAAGGCAAAGCTGTTCGAATGGCGAATACCATCCACCTGAGCCTTGCCAGCAACCTTCCCTGGCTACTCAAGTACTTTGTGTTCAAGGATCGATTCGTGGAATAACGGTCACCATCCTCATCGATAGTGGCTGTTCTCATAATTTCCTAGCCAGTTCTGTGGTCGATAAACTTCGGTTGACCCCCAGTCCTAGCCTCATGGACTATCAGATTGAACTCGCAAATGGAACTACTACCTTGTGCAACATCAGGATTAAAAACTTGTCTTTTCGCATCCAACATTATACGGACAAGTTGAATTTCGACATCATGCCTCTTTCTCGGTACGATGTCATACTCGGACAACAGTGGCTCTACGACTATGATCCATCAATCAGTTTTCGCAGCCATACTATCCAGTTTGTCCACCAGGGAAAACTTATTGAGCTAACTGGTTCTAGGGATTCTCCTTCAACCCCAGTTGCTTCTGCCCTACAAGTAAAGAAGTGGGTTCGTAAACGCCAAGTAACGACTTCACTTCTGTTGGTTACGGCAGTAGAGGAGACACCAGCTAAGGATCCTCTGAATACCTCAACCAACCTTTTTTCCAGCCCTACCTGGACCTTTTTCCACAGGAACTGCCAAAGCAGTTGCCCACTCGACGACCAGTGGATCACCCAATTGAACTTATTCCCGGCAGTAATCCACCGTCGAAACCTCCTTATCGGGTTTCTCACACTCAAAATGAAGAAATCCAAAGACAGGTCACCGAGCTACTCGACAAAGGTCACATTCGGCCCAGTCGCAGCCCTTTCGGATCTCCTGTACTACTTGTGGAAAAAAAGAACAAGTCAATGCGCCTCTGCATCGACTATCGAGCCCTCAACAAGCTCATTATAAAAAACAAGTATTTATTGCCTCGCATCGATGACCTCTTCGATCAACTTCTACACGCAACACAATTCTCCAAGATTGATCTTCGTTCAGGTTATCATCAAATTCGCATACGAGAAGGCGATGAGTACAAGACAGCTTTTCGAACAAAGTATGGACACTATGAATGTTTGGTCATGCCTTTTGGGTTAAACAATGCCCCGGCCACATTCATGACATTAATGAACGACATCTTCAGGCCTTTCCTCGATAAGTTCGTCATCGTTTACCTCGATGACATCCTCGTTTTCAGCAGATCCCTACATGAGCACAAACAACATCTTCACAAAGTTTTTGAAGTTCTCCGCGCAAATTCTCTCTACATCAACATTGAGAAGAGTGAGTTCTTCAAGACCCAACTTGAATATTTGGGACATGTTATTTCCGCACAAGGTATCTTTGTGGATCCCAAGAAGGTCGAGGTAATCCGAAACTGGCCTACTCCTAAGAATGTTCATGATGTCCGCTCTTTTCTCGGATTGGCCAACTTTTACCATACAAAGGTCTATCAGTTTTCCGAAATTGTAGCTCCTATGTCCGAATTATTGAAAAGCACATCAATTTTTCAGTGGCTTCCCGAAACAGAGTATAGTTTCCAACAACTCAAGCAAGCACTCACTACCACACCAGTTATGGCTATTGCTGACCCCAACCTTCCATTTGAGGTCATGACCGACGCTTCCGACATCGCTACAGGAGCAGTCTTGATGCAAGAAGGCAGAGTTATTGCTTTTGACAGCCATAAACATTCTGATATCCAAACCCGATATTCGGTCTATGATAAGGAGTTTCTTGCTGTTGTACATGCTTATCGCTCTTGGAAACATTATCTCATGGGAGTCGACTCGGTGGTCAAAACAGACCATCACTCTTTAAAGTATATCTTTACTCAGCCAGTCATGAACGCTCGACAAGCACGCTGGGTTCTGGCCAACTTTCACATGACCATTGAGTACATTCCAGGACTACGCAATGTAGTTGCAGATGCTCTCAGCAGGTTACCTCTCGCATCAGCCATGGTAATCTCTACATTATCTGTGGATGTTTCGAATTCATTCAAAGGAAAGTATTTCAATGATAAAGACTTCGGCACAGCAGTACAGGTTCTTTCCAAAGATCAACCTTCGACTTCCGAACAAAAGATTTTCTCATCCTATTCTTATACGGACGACCTTCTGTATTATCAAGATCGCGTCTGTGTACCACATGACAAGGATGTTCGACGTCTTTTGTCAAAAGAGCATCATGTAGTTCCTTATGCTGCCCATCCAGGCATCAATAAGACTTATCGGTTACTGAGTGCAACATACTACTAGCCTCAGATGAAAAGAGATGTCATCAAAATGGTTACATCTTGCTTATCTTGTCAACAAATGAAAGCAAGACGACGACTTCCAATAGGACTTCTTCAGCCTCCTCCAGTTCCAACTGAAAGGTGGGAAAGTATTTCCATGGATTTCATTACAACTCTACCACGATCCTCCAGAGGTAACACTCAGATTATGGTAATTGTTGATCGTTTGTCCAAAATGGCACACTTTGTTGCTTGCAAAAGCAGTGCACAGGCTCCGGACATAGCCAAACTTTTCATACAACACATCTTTCGACACCATGGATTACCCAAGAATATCATATCCGACAGAGATCCTAAGTTTACCAGTCACTTTTGGATTTCACTGTTCGAATCTTTGGGTACAACTCTACTGTTCAGTTTAGCTTACCACCCAGAGTCAAATGGCCAGACTGAAAGAGTCAACCAAGTTCTGGAAGAAATGCTTCGACATTATGTTCAGTCACGCCTTGCAGCCTGGGAAGAGTATCTACCACTCCTTGAGTTTGCTTATAATAACTCTTTCCATAGTGCCATCAGCATGACTCCATTCCAAGCAGCTTATGGACACACTCCGATTGTACCAACGAATTTTGTACTTCAACATCGAGTGGCCCTAGCTGATCAACTGGTTCAAGAAATGCAAGACATTCTACTGCAAGTCAGGGATCATATGCGAAAAGCGCAAGAGCGGTATCAACGGTCTGCCAACAAACATAGACGTCACCTGGAATTTAACACTGGTGACATGGTGCTATTATTTGTAGCCCCACATCGCTATAAGACGGTTAAGTCTGTGTTTCCTAAGTTGCGACCCAGATACTATGGACCTTTCCGGATCGTCAAGAAAAATTCACCTTTAAGTTACAAATTGGAGTTACCACCATCATGGTAAAATCCATCCAACATTTCATATTTCTTGGCTAAAGACATACATTCCAGGTGATGAAGCAGTTCCTCCTGCAGGTGATTATGTCCCAAGAAATCGAAGACGATTATGTTCTCCTTATTCCTGAGCGTATTTTGGACCATCGACAGCGAGAGACTCGACATCAACTTATCACGGAATTCCTTGTTCTTTGGCGAGATCTGGACGACTCCGACACTACTTGGCAGTCTGATGAAGACTTACAGCAGTACCCTGATCTTTTACAGCAGTATTTTCAGAATTTACAGTGATATTTTCTACATTAGTTCATTATCTCCACCAGGGTCTTCTTTTGAGTGGGAGGGGATGTCACGATCTGTGACGTATTCCTTTCTCTATTTCTAGACTTATGGATGGTTTGATGAATGGACACTTGTGGAAGGGTATGCCCTTTCGACGAGACACTTGCCCTTTCGACGGGACACTTCCTAATGAGGCATAACCCTTCACAAGAGACGTTCTAATGAAGAGACATTCCTATTGTAATGTATCCTCTCATCAAGGGTCACACCCTTCACAAGGGGTACACACCTCTTCATGCACATACCCTTTGGAGTACACACCTTTTCATGTGTGACTCTTCACTCTCTATATAAGAGAGGCCCAATTGTATGGATGACATCACATCCACCCTACAGATATTCAAGCAATACAACTATTCCTTGTTCTCTGCTAACTCAGTCTCTTTTCTGTTCCTTAGCATATTTCTAAATATAGTAAATCTAGGATTTCTTACAGTGATCCACCCACCAAGTACCCCTATAACGGTATGTAGAGGTCCAATTCACTCAAAACAAGTAGCCTAAATGGTGTACTAGTTTACAGCATAAAAACAAGGAAGAAGGGCTAAAAGAGAAGGAAGAAGAGGTCATTTGAAGTGGTTTTTCGACACAAGCGAAGTGGGAGTCGAGTAAGTACCACCAACTCTACAACACTTGACTTTTGCTGTAAAATAAACCCTTTTTCTGAAATTACAGCAAGGCATTTTCTCTCTTGTATTACTAAAAGGAAACAATGGAAGGGGAAGGGATATTTAAGGGAGAGAGGAGTCTCCTGTTGATAATTTGGTTTCTCAGCTTAGCCATATGATTGAATAGTCCATTATGACAAAATTAGGAACTAAGAGAGTGCTGAATTCTTGGGATGAAGACTTAGCTACCCCCTCGAAGAGAGCCAAATTTCTCCGTGATTAGTAGATAGTAAAACATTATTATATATTATACGCCAATGGTGTAACATGTATTTGTAATTATGATGGACACCGACCCATTTGTTATAGTGGTGGATCATGTAAGTAGATAGGACCAGTCAAGCTAGAGCCGTTGCTTCAAACAACATCAAATTTGGACGTGTGATACTTGTTTTATTAATAAAGATATGCACACACTTGTTTAGGTCCTAGGGGCAATAGGAAGGGTGCGGTGCATTAGGGTGCATTGAATGGTAGATGCTTGGGTCATAGGATAAGGGTAGGTGTAAATGGAAAGATGGAACTTGAGTGATCTCAAGGAACATTATTGAAAGGGTATCACCCACCGTAGACTGAGCTTGAGCTATAGAACCAAATAGCAGCTTTTCATGCTCAATTAAAGGCCTTCAAGATCTCAACCCTCGATTGCAACAAGAGAACCATGATTCACGTGTAGCATTCATTGGTGGCATCAGTGTAAAGGCGTCGTTGGCCATGGACCCACGCAGCTTGTGCCTGACTCGTCCGTGGAGACCAGGACTCTCAAAGTGGTCACGTCGTACGATAATATATCTTGGGTCAGACCGTGTCACAATGCTCCCTAGTGCAAGGGGGCATGTGACATTTCCTCCTACTTAAAATTTGGATTTTTGGATGATGGTAGTTGTTGAGGGACTGAGTGAATCTGCCAAGCGAATGTGATCATGATGACCACCAACTGTTGCTCAAAACTTGACTGGTTTTCTAAAGAACTGGGGAACAATAGTATGGCACTGAGACTGATCTGGTTCCGCTCGAAAAGGCTGAGGAACGAGTGCTCTACTATGATAACACAATGGCTCAATAAAAACTCCTGAGAACCGGTACTGTGCGAGGACTGGAAGCCGAATTGCTGTGGCTGGTCACCCCACCATACTTACTGTGATTTGCTCCCATACATATGAACTACATGCTGTCCTCGTGAACTGCTGAGGACTGACTGGGCTGCTAATGCGGAGGCACTACGCTCTAAAACGCTAATGGCATGAAACTGGCTACCAACTGCTGGCATGCACCCTCCCCACTTTGCGGAAGATCCACCCACACATAAATATTGGTGTAACGCTATGAACTGCTGGGGTGATGACAAAGCCAATGAGGCTAGGCAATCAAAATTGGAAGCCCAAGAACTCTAGAATACTCACATGCATTCATGGTAGCTGAGGTACTACTGTCTGCATGATTGCGGTGAGAGAAGGCTGGAATGCACCTGCCTCCCGTGCTGGTGTGATATTGCTGAGGGTAGAAACTCTACCGCCCTCCTAGAATCTGGAACTGTGAATGTAAATGCCTCTGAGGGATACCGGGAGCTGCTAAAACTATAGCTGTCCCCTTGAAAACCTGAGAGAGAGGTGGAACTACGGATGCCTTCCAAAGGACCTGAGAGGTGATTGGCACTGCAAAGCACCCCTCCAATTGATAAGAACTGTGAGATGTCTGAAACTGCAAAGAACACCTTGACTGCAATGATGGACTGTATGCTTCTCGAAAAGACTGAGAGATGGATGGCATATCTTCTTTCCAAAGGAATGGAGCTGCTGAGCAGCCCTCTAATGAACCCATTGAATGGGATGCTGCATGAAAGAACTGAGATCTTTGGAACTGCAAAGAACACCTTGACTGCAATGATGGATTGGTATGCCTCTCAAAAAGACTGAGAGATGGATGGCATAGCTTTTTTTCCGAAGGGATACTGGGATTGGAGCCGCCCTGTCCTCGTGAGGTACTGATGACGGACTAAGACTGATGAGCACACCCCTAATGAATCCACCAAACTATTGCCATTACCTAGGGAATTGCATGTGTAGACACTGGTCACTGCTACTGCTGGTGGCTTGAGATATAATGAAGAGGAAACACATGATTAACTTCTTGAAGAGGAAACGACATGATTAACCTCCGGATGAAGGACACAACAATGGAAAGGCCTCGTCTACCTCTATGCCGATTGGTACTGCCAATTGCCACCTCCTAAAGAATTGAGAAAGGGAAAGTGCGGAGGGAACTGTATGACCATCCTCATTGACTGCCAAGGAATCGTCAACCTCCATATTGCTGATAGCTACACCTACTACTCTAGTTGTGAGGATACTCCCTCCTGCTAGGCTTGAAATTGGTCTGGCAGACTCCTGAGATGCCCCCTCTTGCTGAGCATCAAGGCTAGTGGGACTGGAAATTGAAACCATTAGTCCTGAACACTCCTGATGAGAAGGTGAAGTGTGAGTCCTCCTGACTAAAGATGTTGTGGCCAACTGATCTCCAAGGGTGGAAGCCCCATAGGAACTGACTGTATCTAATGAAAAGGATTTTTAGAGGATGAGTTTGGGCATGTTGCTGGATTCATCTAGATATATGCTTCTGCCGTTTTAGCAAACATGCGAATTTCACCTTGTTAAGTCTTCATTCATTGCAGCCTGCTGCTATTGCGATAAATTCTTTCTATCTTAAGTGGTGCGTTTCCCTATTAGTTAGATGGTCTAAGCATTTATTTGCTTGGATGCTTGTTTGGGAGAGACTAAAATGAAATATGTAGTCTTCACAAGTAGTTGTACCTTGATTGAAGAGAAGGTGGACTGTTTATTGATTAGGCTTCTCCTTTTGTCATGGTTGACTCTGCCCTTCACCACGGCAGAAACTCCGTACGAAGACCTTTGTATAAATGGATGCTCAAGTATGTGTGTGTGTGGATTTGTATGTGAGAGTATATGTTAATACTATGGTCTACACCCACTATTGGGCGCTGATGATGTGAGTGGGGATGTCATAGTAGTTAGTCCCTGCTATGGGGGATGGAGGATTACCATAATTCGAGTGACTGCGTTCGAGCAAGGTGATGGTTCGAGCGAGGAATTTCATAACTTTTGACATTCTAGTGTGATGTTTTATGTTCAAAAAGTAGCATTCATTGCTTACTTTTACAGTTGTTGTCCTACACATGATATTGTGAGTAATCAATTGTCTTATAGACACAACAATTTTTGAAAATGTTTGGCAATGTTTTTCAAGGGTCAACGAAGGAGGGGTGGAAGAAAGGGGTTAAAGTATGTGTTTTTCTTGTGCAATTTCCATTTTAAGGCAAAAAAATAATGGGAGGAGGAGCCTCCCTAGAGGCCGCGATATCGCGGCCTCTTAGGAGGCTCCTCTTGCCAATTTTATTTGGGCCATAACTTGGTCAATTGGACTCCAAATATGGTCATGTTTGTAGTCAAAACGATCTGAATGATATGAATGAATACATTGATCATGTTAAAGTGTCAAAATCATAGATCTTTAGAAAGTTTATACTTATCTTTGTTTCATGAGAGTCTGTTTCATGAGAGTCGGACCTTATCAAACTCTACATTTAATTATGACCATGGATTTTTCTCATATAGAGTCTGGGTCCTTGGTTTCCTCCCTCCATCCTAGAGGTGTATACATGGTCAAGGACATTTGAAGGTGATCCATATTTAGTTAGCATCATCATGGTCATAAGGTGATCAATAATTTATTAGTTCCATAGTTTAAACATTTTATTCATGTGATCATTTTGTGTACAAAATGGATCAAATCATCTCGGTAGCATAAAAATCGATGAGCTACAAATAGTTGTTTGTGAGAGATTTTGCTAGGAGGAGCTTCTATATCATCGGTGGGACTATTGTTGCCATGTATGTGACTCCATAAAATAAAGAAACCTGTTCAACTCACGTGCTACCTTACATGATTTTGAGTGATCGCCTCGAGGTGTAGACATTGCAACATTTTTCCTTTTGTATCTATTGAATGATTGCTAACTTGCATGTATTTATTATTTATTGAATAATAGGTTTTCTCTTTGTATGTTGCCAAGAATTTTCCCTTTGGTATTCATTGAATGATTGCTGACTTGCATGGATTTATGAGTTATCCAACAGTAAGTTTAATCTTTGTAAGTTGCCAGGAATCATACAAAAAATAATTTAAAACAATCTGTAATAGTGTCATGAAGATTCAACCATTTTTACTAAAAATTCATTGCTCCTACAGGTTTAGACAAAGTTCCTCATAAGTGTCGCTCGAACTTTGGGCTCGCTCGAACGCAGTCGCTTGATGTTTTGACTTACCCTGGGGGATGGAGTTTATGGTTTTCAATTTTATGAAATATTCAGCTGGATGTAGCTGATGAACAGGCCACCCATGGCTAATGGGTGGAAGACCCATCACACCTATCTGCTGCGGCTAGGGTGTCCCCTCGGGTGGAAGCCCCAAGAGAACTAACCGTGGGAACTAGACAACTCCCTCAGGTGGTGGACCCAAGAGGCTCATCTACTGCAACTGCTGATGGGTCTGAGATGTCTTCAAAGTTGAAAGACCCGTCACAAATAACTGAGAACTGTCTGCTCTACTGATAAAGCTGATCCAGCTGACTGAGCTCCCTGGTTGGAAGACCCGAATGAATTGGACATGATAAAGCTGCTGGACAAGTGAACCCATCCGAACTAACTGTACTAACTAACTGATCCCATCAGGTGAGGATCCCAAGAGAATAAGCTGCTGAAACTGGATGATCCCCATGGGTGGTAGACCCAAGAGAATAAGCTGCAGAATCTGGAGGATCCCCATGGGTGGTAGACCCAAGAGACTCATCATCTGGGTGTGCTGATTGAGCTAAGTTGGCCCCAAGGATGGAAGACCCCTAGAGCTGCCCGTGAAAATGGCTGCCATAACCCCATGGGTGGAAGACGGCATGCAGCAACTGTGGAAAGTGAATGGTCTCTTGAGCTGGTAGATCCAAGAGAAACCATTGTCTGAACTGCTGCAGAATAGTGCATTGAAGATGGAAGGCTCTTCAGCAAATAAAGGACTGCCTCTGGATGAAGAGCTGTCTGTGGGTACTGCAGCAGGATAATCCACTACACTGTGCTCTTGGTTGAAAGACCCCTGAGCGGACAATAGAATGACCCTGGTAGCTGCTGATGGGAGAGAAACTATGAGCAGGCTGTGAGAAACTGGTGATGCTGTAAAGCATCTGCTCATGGGTCTCACCTGCACTGGACCTCCAGTGCTACCAAGTTGGCATGATGTTTGGCCCAATGCAAGGCCTCCTCAAGGCATTCCTGCTCCAGCAGAAGCTGGAAACGGTCCAATGTCGTTGCATCCTCCTTTGTCTTTTTTTCCTGCTCGTGCAAGAGCTGGAGCTGCTCACAAAGGAGCTGATTCTGCTCAACGAGACGATCCTGCTCCTTGAACACTTGCATGAGAGCTGCTATGCTGGATGGGTCCATGATGGAAGACTGGTAGACCCATCAACTGCTGCGACAATGATTGCTAGACAAAAATTTCCCCCTAATTTTGCTGCAAGGTGTAGACGCACATGGGTGAAGATGGGAGCTGGCCTGATGCATGATGGGGGAGGGAGAGGCTAATGGAGTATGGTAGTGGAAAATAGATGAAATGTAAATGGAGAACTAAAGGCTTCCTATAAAGGCGCCTTCCCCAGCCCATTCCCTACACTTGGCCCTGCCGTTTGGGGACCCTAAAACCTTGCAAATATGCTGTGTTGGGGGCTGCGATTTGCTGACAAGGCAGCCAGTTGTCACTTCAGGCTTGACCCTGGTGCATGTAACAAAGCCACAGACACTGCCAAAATAAACAAAATGAGAACCTATTGTCTTTGAGAGACTTCATTCTCATATATCACATAAAGGCTGAGAGCCTTGGAATCTTCTTATCCATACAAACCTCTCATACAACAGCCCTGCCTTCCCTACTGCCTTACAGCTTTCTTTGCTTCTCTATCCTTCTCAAAAATTGGTTCCTCTGTTCAGTATGTCATAAGTGCTCAGTTACTTCTTTCTTTTGAAATTTATTGCTGGCGTATTTGATGTGATACTAAGCATTGCTTTTGAATAGTTACTAGTGTACCTTTGACGTACTCCTCTTGTACCAATCCCTGGGCACATTCATGTGATACTAGGGGTGGCTCTTTCCACAGTTCCACTATATTAATGACGGACTCTTCTTCCTTGTACCAATCATAATGCAAACCCCAGTCAGATGTCCAAAGCTATGGCTACCCATTGCTGTTGCTCTTTATATTCCAAATCGACCTGCGGTAGAGGTTCCTTTTCTGCATTGTATTCCTTTTGTGCAAGTATTGCCCTCGCTTGAGCACCTCATCCTTTTTGCTTTATCGTCTTGATTTCAACTTGTTGGCCTGTCAGGAGCTTTTTCGCTGAGTTTTGCTGTCATCGGCATCTACAGCCCATGGCATGGCTGCCTAGCTGGCAGCGGCCCATAACAGCAGCAAGACAGCAGTTCAGGCCAACCTGGCTGCCTCATCGTTTGTGTAAGAGAAGCAACAGGCTGACCTCAGTACAGACAGGTCCAGGGGCAGGCAGCGCAGCAGAACAGGCAGTAGGGGCCAATGCTTACATCAGCAAGCCAGGTCAGCCATGCCAGGTTGGCAGGTCGGCTGACAGCAGGTCTGGCTAGTCTGTGGCAGATCTGGCCACAGACCAATTCGCCAATAGCCTGACTGAACCAATGTAAGGGGTCTTTTCTATTCTCATAGGATTTGGAGCAAGGCTTCCACAGCTCCAGCCCTCAGGCAGCAGCAGCTCGAACTGACTGCCTGCCCTGCAGCATGGGGAAGAGGGAGCAGAGGGGCAGTTCTTCCTCTCTTTATCTTCCACCTACAGATAGGAGCAGTCCTTCACCCACAGCTGCATCCCGCCTTTGGCAGACAGTTATTCTTTAAGTTCTTTGGCAACAGATGTAATTCAGCCTGTTGGCAAGCTACACTTTTGAGGGGAAGGGGGGGACTTGTGTGGGGGTGTGTGTGTTGGGGGGGGGATTGTTGCTGTTGCAACCCAATCATGCCTTCACACACACACACACACGCACGCACGCACGCACAGACACACGTACACGTTATGTGTTCCTTCCATTTACAGTTAACGCTTTATCTCCGTCAGTCAGTAATAGGAGAGAGAGAGAGAGAGAGAGCAAGCTTGGTCTCCTTACCCAGTACATTGCTATCAAAGCCTACACACACACACACACACACACACACACATTTCTTTTTTTGGTGAAAATTGTGTTGCTTTATATTACAGAATCACTATCCCAAAATGGGATGTGTAAAAAATAAATCAAAGCCTACACACACCCACACCCACACCCACACCCACACCCACAGTCACAGTCACAGTCACACTCACTCTCTCTCACTCACACACTCACTCTCACACACTGACACTGACACTCACAAACATGTGTGTTCCTTCCATTTACAGTTCATGCTTTAGCTCCGCGTCAGTCAGTAATAGGAGGAGAGAGAGAGAGAGAGAGAGAGAGAGCAAGCTTGGTCTCCTCACGCATTACATTGCTATCAAAGCCTTAGTTTTTGAGGCACATGTAGGGAGGGTCAACAGTTTTGTGGTTCAGACTTGCTCTGGTAGAAAGACCAAGAGTGCTAGCAAACTTTCCTACCCTTGGCTTGGTGGAGGCTGCAACTCCAACACGAGGCAGCGCCAGCTGTATCTCCACCTGCACCACCTTGGCTCCACCAGGCCCATTTTGTACATACGCCCTGTTGGTGTAGAGACAAGACACACAAGGAGTAAGCAAGTGCAATAGCAATGATTGGAATGAATGATTGATAGAGAAGATGTGACTAAAGTCACAATATATACATGGATAGGGTTGTGCTTGCTATGCACACCCTGCAGGTCACATGGAAGTGTGCCTGCCAAGCTCGGCGGAAAAAACCTCCACTAGTTGGAGTAAAAAGTGCCCTGGGCCTACACCTAAGGTGCCTACACATGACAATGTGGCAGATATATTCACCAAAGCATGATCTATGTGCCTACACATGACAATGTGGCAGATATATTCACCAAAGCATTGTCTCGTGAGAAGTTCGAAGGCTTTCGCAAGCTTCTGAACTTACTTCTTTTTGGTGATTGATATCACATTTGCCTTGTACATTGTCACCCTACACTCCCAACACATAGGTGCTAACAAACCCCCCTGGAGTGAAGTGGTGACAATGTACAAGGCAAATGTGATATCAATCACCAAAAGGAAGTAAGTTCAGAAGCTTGCGAAAGCATTCTCACTTCTCACGAGACAATGCTTTGGTGAATATATCTGCCACATTGTCATGTGTAGGCACATAGATCATGCTGATTTTTGAGGCAGACAATCTCTCTCTGACATAATAATAATGAACCTCAATATGCTTTGTGCGAGCATGGAAGACGGGATTCTTCGCAATTGCCAAAGCACTCTGACTGTCTGTAAAAATAGAGGTAGCAGACTCCTGTCTCATACCCAAATCAGCAAATAATTGCCTGAGCCAAACACACTCAACGGTGGTTGTGAAAGCTGCCTTGTACTCAGCTTCACAACTGGAAGTGGCCACGGAGGGTTGCTTCTTACTCAACCAAGAGATGCATGACTGCCCAAAGTAGAAGAAGTGGACACTCTTGTGTCAAAGCATCCCGCCCAATCGGAGTCACAGAAAGCATGCAGCTGTGGATCAGCCCCCCTGGGAAAGAATAAACCAAGGTGCATAGTCCCGCGCAAATAGCGGAACACCAGCTTAACAGCCTGCCAATGCTTAGTTCCTGGGCAATGCATGAATCTGCTCAATAAGGAGACCCCAAACTGAATATCTGGCCGTGTATTGCACAAATAAATCAAACAGCCCACAGCCTGCTGGTACAATGTCTGATCAAAGGCATCTCCAGAATCTTCAATGCTGAATTTCATGCTAGGCTCCACAGGAGTTGCAACTGGCTTGCAATCCTGGAAAGAGAACCGCTGAAGCAACTTCTGGATGTATTTAGTTTGTTTCAGAACAATACCATCATCCCGCTGTAACTGAATGCCCAAATAAAAATGCAAAGGGCCCAGATCACTCATCTCAAATGAGGAATGTAATTTAGCCTTGAAGGCTGCAATATCTTGCTCATTGGGGCTTGTGAGCAGCATGTCATCAACATATAAAACAATGACCAAAAAAATATCCTGAGTCCTCTTAACATAGAGGGTACTCTCAGTTGGACTGTTGCGGAATCCCTGGGCAACCAAATAAGTGTGTATCTTCTCATACCAAGCTCTAGGTGCCTGCTTAAGGCCATACAGAGCTTTGCGAAGCCTGCACACCAAGTGTTCCTGACCATCCTGCACAAATCCACGATGCTGTGTAACATAAACCTCCTCATGCAAGTCTCCATGTAGGAATGCTGTTTTGATGTCCAACTGATGTACTTGCCATCCATGATGGGCTGCCATGGCAATCATGCATCTGATAGTGGTCATGCGAGAGGTAGGGGCAAAGGTTCCATCAAAATCAATACCCTTTTGCTGAGCATACCCTTTCGCAACGAGTCTTGCTTTGAAGCGGTCTACTGAACGATCAGCCTTCCGCTTAATCTTGTAAACCCACTTAGTACCAATGGCCTTTTTGCTTGGAGGCAATTCAGCCAAGTGCCATGTTTCATTTTGCATGATAGAATCATATTCTGAATGCATGGCTGCCATCCAATTACTGTCCTCTGCAGCATCCTCAAATGTCAGAGGTTCTTCATCACTGCATGTGCTCTGAAAGGCATAATCAGTAAACAACCCAGATGGCTGAGTGGAATCCTCAGCAAAAATGACATCTCTGCTTGTAATAATCCTCCTGTTGGATGGATGATACAGCCAATACCCTTTGCTTTCAACACTGTACCCCACGAAAATGCATTTGAGAGCCTTATCATCAAGTTTAGTACGATGTTGCTGTGGCACATGTGCATAGGCCAAGCAACCAAATACTCTGAGATGAGCAACCGAAGGCTTTCTACCATGCCATGCCTCATATGGGGTGAGATTATGTAAGGCCTTTGTGGGACATCTGTTAAGCACATAATTTGCACACATGAGAGCTTCCATCCAGAACCTGTTGGGCAAACCTTTGCCTTTGAGCATACATCTACCCATCTCCATTTCCGACCTGTTTTTCCCTTTCAGCCAGCCCATTTTGCTCTGGGGTGTATGGAGTGGTACACTGATGGATGATGCCTCTCTCTGCAAGATATGCATGAAATTCCTTGGACATGTATTCCCCCCCTCGATCAGTGCGAAGTGTCCCCACTTTTTCTGCGGCATAATTCTCAGCCTGAGTAATAAAATGTTGGAATTTTGTAAACACCTCTAACTTCTCCTTCAATGGGTAGAGCCACGTGAAACGAGAGAAATCATCAATGAAAGTGACAAAATACAGATATCCCCCAATAGATGGAGTCCTCATAGGACCACAAGCATCACTGTGTATAAGCTGTAATCTCCGGACAGCTCTGACAGTCCCATCTTTGGGAATCGGTGTGCGATGCATCTTCCCCAAGATACATCCCTCGCATACATGGCGAGTCGGAGTATGTATGTGTGGCATCTCGGACACCATTTCATGGCTGTATAAACGCAGCAAACTTCTGAAATTGAGATGGCCAAATCGAGTATGCCATAATTCAGCATTTGCCAACTGTGATGGGGTGGTGGTGAATAAAGCATCATGCAAAGCACTCTCATAGTGATCAAGTCTGTAAAGACCATGGCATAAAGTTCCAGAAGCCACAATTGTATCACCATCACTACTGTCATGTACGGTGCATCTGTCATCCAAAAACTTCACCATTAAGCCACCACGGGCAATGGCTGAAACTGAAAGCAAATTCTTTTTGATACCAGGCACCCATAGCACATCAGAGAGTGTAAATGCACCACCATTTGCTGCGGTAAGTACAATCTTTCCCACTCCTTGCACAGGATGGGAGGAGTTGTTGGCACATGTCACCGTGCCTTCATGAGAACCAGTTGCATAAGATGTAAACAAATCTTTCTGTGAGGTAATGTGCTTGCTAGCACCACTGTCAAAATACCATACATTGTCATCACTCACAGATAGGCATGCATCATGAACAGACGGATTGTAATTGCATAACACTGTAAAAGCCCATTCCTCATCATGGAAGGATATATAAGTGTAATTTGCAGCCTCTTTGTTATCCGACTTGGGGACATTATCCGTCACTGCCATGCTGGCCTCTTTGCTCTTTTCCTTCTCAAGCCTCTTGCGACATTCATTAATGTAATGTCCTGGCTTCCTGCAATAGTTGCACTTTCCCTTTTTCTTGGGTTTATCACCCTCTTTTTCATACTTGCTAGATGGCTGGCCTGCATCTTTCTTGGGCTTGCTGCCCTCCTGAAACGCAGCCTTACCTTTGCCTTTCTGGTTGGCAATAAAAGCCTGATCAGCCACACGTATCACGGAATTGTTATGTCTGGACTGCTCCTCTTGCAAGAGTATAGAAACAAGCTCATCGAAGGTAATCGAATTGGGATTACCCTTCATCATAAGCCGCATAGTAGTGGACACATTCTAATACGTGTCGGGGATGGCCTGCAACACTGTAGAAACCAACGAGGCATTCGGAATAATCTCATCCACAGATGCTGATTGCTCCCGTAAATCCTTTACCTTCGTGAGATAATCATCCATGGAATCACCATCAAGCATAGGAAGAGTCTCCAATTTCTTCTTCAAGTATGCCACACGGCCTTCATTCTTGACTTGGTACAAGTTTGCTAAACTTTCCCAAGCTGCCCTTGCTGTTTTGCACGACTGAATGTGAGGAATAATGCTTCTTTTAACAGATAATGCAATCAAGGCATGTGCATTGGCATCCCGGCCATCCCATTGACTCTGCTCTAGAGTAGGTGCATGTGATATCTGTGTAATCCGAGATGACTCACCCTCTGAACTGGGTGAAGGAGCGGTTGTTGGTGCATGTGGACGCAATTGAGTGCCATCCACAATGCCCCAAAAGCCTTTGGTCACAAGCACATGTCGCATCATGTACGACCAGAGAGGATAGTTGGTGCCATCCAACTTATCTTCTGTAGAGAGCAATCCAAAAACATCCCTTTCTGCCATTGCAATTTGCACAGAATTTCCCCAAAATGCAAAAATCCCTTTGATTCTGCCCTGAATGACTATGTACCTAAAAATAAAGAAATACCCCAAGGCACATTGGCCAAAACCACCAGCACGTTAAGCAAGATGCTACAAACTAGTAATAGGATGCGGATAGAAGGCTGCCCGCACCAAAATAGGACAACATGAGTACTGGCTGAGTCGCAGGGTCGCACAAAAATAAGCCTCACAGGGTCAAGACGATGCTTTTGTTCACCACCTCTGGCCGCTCCTAAGAAACAGGCCACTCCAAAGTAGCACAGGGCTACTGGCACCAGATCTAGCCGCACCTCAATAGGAGCAGGCCGCACCTCAAGAGGTGCACGTCACGAATAACAACACGACGCAGGTCTCGGGTAGGCGCAAGTTACGTGTAGCGGGGGCCTGAGCTAGTCGGTGGGTAGTATGACCACTAGGCTGGAGAGGCTGGAAGATGAAGCGTTAGCTCCACGTAGGATGATGGCAGCAGCAGCTCTCCACGAGCTTGGCGACGGCCTCCGTAGGCAGGGCGATGGCGCATCGGCTTGCACGAGCAAGGCGACGGTGCAAGGCAGCAGCAGCTTGCACGAGCAGGCGTCGGCCACCATAGGCAGGTTCACGTCCACGGGCCAAAGCGAGGGCCTGAGCTTGATGTACAGCACATCCACTAGGCTCGAGCAACTCCACGCATAGGGGCGACGGCCAGGCATAGGCAGCAACACTCAGCGAGTAGGGCGGAGCAGATACGGCAGCAGCTCTCCATGACTAGCTCCACAGCGCAGGGCGATAGAACACGAACAGCAATAGAGCGCTCCTCTCGAACAGCAACAGAGCACTCCTCTCGAATAGCAACACCACGAGTAGGCGATGGCAGCTGGAAGATGGTGGCTGGAAGATGGTGGCTGCACGTTAGGATGTCACGTCATAGAGAATGCTCTGATACCATTTGTTGGTGCAGAGACAAGACACACAAGGAGTAAGCAAGTGCAATAGCAATGATTGGAATGAAAGAGAAGATGTGACTAAAGTCACAATATATACATGGATAGGGTTGTGCTTGCTAAGCACACCCTGCAGGTCTCATGGAAGTGTGCCTGCCAAGCTCGGGGGAAAAAACCTCCAGTAGTTGGAGTAAAAAGTGCCCTGGGCCTACACCTAAGGTGTCACCCTACACTCCCAACACATAGGTGCTAACACGTCCCCACCGACACGGTGCCCATAGGGACAGCGGACGAGGAACCAATGCCAATGGAAGATGATGAGGTTCCTAGTTAATTCTTCAAATTGTCCTAGGGTTGTAACAAGTTGGTCAATTTAGAGAATTAACTAATGACATCTAGTTCAATAATCTAAGGATGGATTATATGTTGCAGAATTTTCTGCCACAATGAACAGAGGATTTGATCATCTAAGGAGCAATCAAATTCATGAAGGGAAGAGACCCATGGAGGCTACCCTTGAAACAATTCTTGAATCGATGACTAATATGAAGGGTTTATGGCATTTTTTAGTTGGACTTAGCGTAGGGTATGAAGAGGTTATAACCAAGGTAAAAAACCTTCAACTGGGTACAGCTCAAAAAAATCCAGCTCGAAAAAAATCCATCCCAAAAATTAAAGTCTTATGCTCGAAATTTAATGAATATAAGGGTCTTTTTGCTAATACAAACCAGTCCTCACATTTTAGCAATATGTTTAGACTGCGAGACCCTCTAAAACTGGCTCTCCTAGTGAGCTAGAAGAATGGATCAATAAATTAGAAGACTACTTTTTATTATATTATTAAGGGAATCATGGTAAAATAAGATTTACTGTGCTAGCAATGTTGCCAAGCCACTCAAATTCAAATTCCTAACGAATATACATTTATTGGAGATCTACTTGTATTTATATTGTATTTGGGCTATGAATTGCTTAAGGAGAGTTCTCTATGGATTTGGACAAGATATATTTGAAGTTTCTACATTCTGGAAAGAAGATCACACTTACAGGCTTCAAACTGCCTAAGTTGACAATCATATCCTCCAGAAAATTAGCAAGAGATTGTGGACTCTATGCTACTTAAACCAGAGGACAACAACGAACTATTGGTGGAGGACAAGGATATGCAAGAGTTGTTATAGGAGTTTTCAGGTGTTTGCGTTGATCTTCATCATCACTTACCATCTATGAGAGATGTGGACCACACAATTAACCTTCAAAACCAATAAATAAAGCATCCTCTAGGCTATCACGAGATGAAAGGGAGGAGGTGGCAAGACAAGTGAAGGAGATTTTGGATAAAGATTTCATCACAAAGTCAGTCTCCTTTTGCTTCCGTTGTTCCCTTGGTTAAGAAGAAAGATGGCTCATATAGGATGTGCATTGATTAGAGGGACGTAAATTCAATTAATGTGAAGAATATATTTCCTCTCCCTGGAATCGATGATTTATTGGATGAGATGAGAGGAGCCAACTACTTTACAAAGGTAGACCTAAGGTCAGGCTATAGTCAAATAAGGATGGAGGAGGAAGATAAGCCAAAAATAGCGTTTAGAGCTTAAGTTGGTCTATATCGATTCAGAATGATGGCATTTGGCCTCATTAATGCTCTAGCAACCTTCCAAGCTCTCATGAACAAGATCCTATAGCCTTATCTCTACAAATTTGTCCTCGTTCTCTTTGATGATTTAATCATATACAACAAGTCTAAGGAGGAACATCTAATGCATGTAAAGTAAGTCCTTGAAATATTGAGAACTCACCTCTTTGCCAAGGTAAGCAATTGCACATTCATGGCTAATGAAGTGGAGTACCGTGGTCGTATAGTTAGCAGCAAGGGAATCAGAGTAGACCCCAATAAGTTCAAGTGTGTGAGGGAATGACCACCCTCAGAATACCACTCAATTAAAGAGATTTCTTGGATTGGCATCCGTCTATAAGAGTTTCATTCAACACTTTGCAAAAAAAGTAGCAATCCTCATTGGTCAACTTTAAAAGGAGGCTATTTGTTGGACCACCACTACAGAGAAGAGTTTCCAAGACCTGAAGGATGCTTTGACTTTAGCTCCCATCCTTGTATGTCCAGATTTCTCTTAGTCATTTACCATTGAAGCTAATGCTAGAGGTAGAGGCCTTGGGGCATTGCTAAAATAAAGCAATGGTGTAATACCTATATGAGAGCTGAAATCTGGATGACAAGGAGATGACCTACCACATTTATGATCAAGAAATGCCAGCCATATTGCATGCTATCATGAAATGGCATCACTACATATATGGGAGTCATTTTGAGGTAAAGATTGATCATGGAACTCTTATATATTTCTTATCTTAATCCACTTATCTCCCAAATAGAGAAGGTGGATTTCCATTGTACAAAATTATGAATTTGAGGAGAATATCGTGTGGCTGATTCACTCTCTTAGGATGTGGGGATGCACTTTATCCTCTATTAATGTACAAGGATTGGATTCATGAAATTCAAGAGGAATACCTATAAGATCCAACAACTACAACTCTTTTTCAGGACTTGTAGGATCCCAACTGCCATGATCATCCACATTACAAGCTACATAATGGGTTGATTTGGTTCCATCACAGGATTTTCCTTACTAAAAACTTATTTTATAAGTTGATGGTGCTAAAGGAGCTGCATTCGTCACCAATAATTGGTCACTTAGAATTATTTAAGGCCTATGAGAGAGTGAAGTAGAGCTTTTAGTGAAAGGATCTATGATGCATACAATTATGTGCAGTTCTGTAAGCCATGCCAGCAGAATAGAGAATCAAACCTCAGCCCTCAGCTGTTGGTTTTCTCCAGCCTCTATGTATTCTAGAACGTAAATGGACACACATCCATGGATGTTATTACAAGACTCCTAGAGCCTAGGATCACATTTATGTTGTTTTGATAGGCTCACAAAGGTTGCACACTTCATACCTACCAAAACTGAATATTTAGCCTCCATGATTGCTTCCCAATGTATGAAAAATGTCTTGAAATCACATGGGATTGCCACAAGAGATTGTGGTGACTGTGATACCACATTCATGGGGCTTATTTGGCATACAATTTTTTAAGTCTATGGGCACACTTCTCACTATTGATCATCCTCAAACTGATGGCCAAACAAAAAGGGTAAATAGATAGTTGGAAGAATACCTTAGACATGTTTATTTTGACACTCAGACAAAGTGTGACAACTGGCTTCATCTACCTAAATTCTATTGTATTAGTACTAAAAACACTTCCATTAGGATGAGCCCATTTTACAGTATGTATGGCCACAAAGCTCATTTGTCCTCCACAAATGTAGACAGTGTGATGGCCAATCAACAAGCAATCGATGATCTAGCCCACATGACTGCTTTACTACAACAATGCAAGAATAATATGATTAGGCCCAAGCTTGTATGAACTTGTATGCAAATTGGCATCAAAGGCAACTCTCCTTTGAGGAGGGGGATTATGTGTTTGTCAAACACCACAAGACCAGATATGCTTTTGTGAAGGGGAACACTAATACTATGTTTGCATGTAGATATTATAGCCGATACAAAATTTTAAGGAGAACTAGTGAAGTGGTTCACCAATTTGAACTGCCTCTGGCTTCCAAAATTGGTAATTTATTCTATGTTTCACTTTTGAAGTACTTTGGTCCTTCTGAAGAGGCACTTGAGGATTAATGAGGAGGGATAAATCCAGAGAGAATCATTGGTTTCCGATGGCTGAATAAAGTAGAGAGGAATTTGTTGGTATACTCCCTCTCTTTCATGAACAATTGTAATAAAATGCTAGCCAATATCTTATGCCCTACAGTGACTAGTGTGGATGATTATATCTATTTGTTCCTTATTTTGAATGTAAGAACAATGTCTTTCTAAAAGAAATTCAGAGGGGCATAGCTTTACTACCTTTTTTAATTTGTGTTATGGTCTCATCATCAACTGAATTAGCAACAAGTCCACCCAATCTCGTTCTTAACCAACGAAGTAATAGAGTACTAGAGAATTTATTGGGTCTCAATGTGATTTATCACAACATTCAAGCTCTTTGAGGGTAACAAAGGCCTCAATAGATCTTATGTATTAAGCTCTAATAGATCCATTTGGATCTAATCATCCCTACTCCTCTTCTAGGGCTTGCTCTAGATCCATTGATGAGTTCACTAAAATGATCTATAAATGTACATGAACAAGACGCATTGGAGTTTCATTACGAAAGTTAGTATATCAAACTCATTTTTCCTTATCGGAGATACTAGGATGTAAAAAGACAGCATTGACTACAGCCGAGAAATTAGAATGGCTAAGGGTGCACACCCTTTGGCGCATAGCTTGTGTTTCTGCGATGGCATCAGAATATCTCACCAAGCATGATGCTCAGGTGTTTATGATGGTTGGTGCAGGCTCTCTCAGTCCCCATTTGATCAAAGCGCACATAACGACACTTCTTGATGAGATTCCTTAGTACTAATGAATGCTCCCGACGAACACCAAGCAAAGCGTGTCCATAAGGCCCTGTGCATGCGCACCCTCCTCTTGCTTGTTCTATAAGCGCAGTTCCAACGAAGTCCTTCACCCAAAATGCTAGTGCAGCTCTGATCTTCTGCATGATTGGTGGAGTACTTGGATCCTCTCTTTCGTCAATGTTTTTATGATTCAAAGTATCCTAGAATTCAAGGCAATGCAGGTTGCTATTAGTATTCATCTCCATGGCTTCTCTTTACTAATGACTACCAATTGTAGATGATATCTCTGAGCTCACATTGCTAATTAGCACTTGCCTTTTCGCATAATCCGTTCACATAAGCTATAGTACTACCTCGGCAAGTTGAAGGAGGGCTTCTTCCCAATAAATACAAGCTCTTTCTCATCAACAAATGCATGGCGTGCCTGGACCGCCAGCGAATTTGTGTGGACTCAGTGTGCTAGTGCAAAATTTTGAAGTCTATCCGTGTGAATGAATCATTCATTTGTAAGCTACAATGGAAGTGGATCCTTCAGGAAATTTATCCTACCTCTGCTAAGCTTTGGCACCAAGATAGAAGATTGGAGTGGTGTCTGTAAGGACCTGTCAACACTACCCATCGACTCTCTTTAGTTTTGATTGTCCGAGAGCGCAAGGTGGAGGGAACAGCTATTCCCATCACCTCTTGTAAACATTTCAGAGTAGCGGTGCAGCTTGATCTGCAAAATAAGAGCGCATCATTGTTTGTTCCTCCCAATCGCTTTTTGATGTATTGTGCGGACTTGTCAACCATGGCACTGGTCGTCTTTCCAACGTAACTGTGAATCTGTGTGCATACTCCCTGCATATGGGCACGACTCCAACGTGTTACTCTTGAGCAAAGCATTTCATTTTACGATACATTAAACAAACAACCATAAACTCTTATCTAAATCGAGAGAATCCTTAAGAAGATTATACCATAAAATGGTAGCACGTTCTGCATGATGAAGTTCTCAATGAACAGAAGTGCTCTACCTGATGTTGTATGGTCTAGTGATTGGGGTCAAAGTCGGATTCTCAACTCCTTTCGACAAGCGCCAGCTACTGTATGTATCTCCTTGTTGTCCAAAAATGCAAGAGGAATCCGTGTGACAGAAGACAGAAGGTATGAAGCAGAGACGGAAGGCAAACCAAAGCGAGCGTTATTTGGAAAGACAGAGACCAACTTCACACCGAGGTAGGGGGAAGAGGTAGAAAGAGGCCAAGTAGGCATGAGAAGGAGTGTGGAAGAAGACGGAAGGCTATGATGATGATAAGGGGGAACGGCTATGGAAGAGGAATTGGAGAAGGCATGGAGAGCTTACCTTTTTTTTTTGGAAAGTCTCATTTTCCAATGCAAAAATCCACCTTAGCAACTCTACTTTAGATGGGCCCTCAAAGGGCAACTCTCTCGTTGCTATAGCCTGCCCCTAGCAGGGCAGTGCTAATAAAATGGTATGAAATGTTTCCAAATCTCTATGGAAATAATTTTCAGCTTAAAAGATTGAATACCATTATATGAAATAAATTGCACTTTTGGAACATGAATAATATAGTTGTTATGCATGTAGTGATGTGAACTCAAAACACTCCAAAAGATTAAATGATAGTAAAAATATAATAATTGAAGTGTAAAAGAAAGTAGTTCATCTAAATTAAAATAGTGTGCAAATAATTGAATAACATTATAATGAATTGTATCCACAAATCGAATTCTTTTATTAAAAAAAGTACTATTCCCACCAATCATTTAAACCAATAAGACTAGCAAAATTTACGCATATGCAAGATAAGAGCTATAATTTTTTGAAAATAATCATTTGATATGCTAAAAGATTTTGTTACAACAAATCAATAAACAAGCCTTCAACCTCGGTTAGTGATAACTGCAACTTACATGTTGGTACAATATTTAAATAGCACAAATTTTGATGCGGATACACAATCTAGATAGATAATATGCTGGATTAAGATATTTTTCAATATTTATGAGATTTAGATTTTTTCCAATATAATTCATGAAACATGATTGTGTAGCACCATTGTATGTAAGAAATGCACACTTCCACAAGTCTAAGTCTATCCCTCCACTATTCTATTGTGGCCGAGCTTTTTCTTATCACAACAGTGGACAGATTGTTTGTGTCCTCATGGGCCTCATTACACCCAAATCATGAATGGTCATGTACACCTCCTCTATTGCCTCAGAGACTTGAAAGAATGTATATGACCATGCAAATAATTGGAGCGCCTTGTGCTAGTGATTGTACTCAACTATGTGCAAAAGAGCACTGAAAATATTGGGTGTGTGATGTCACTTGTGTGGAGCACTAAAGTTTGTTTAGGTCATTGCAATGGAATGACTAGTGATGCTCCTATTCTATCATGCCCGAGATAGGCCAGCCATTGATCTGACTGATTCTGATTCTAATAAGAAAACAAATTCATCAATTATTTTTGTTGACCACTCCAATTGCTCTTATGATGCATAGGTGCTAAATCATTGATGATCATCTTGCCTCGTATGCAAGGCAAGCCATCTATTGATCCAAATGATTTCCATACTAGTGAAAATAGAATCATCAATTGCTTTTTTATGACCATACCCACAAATTTTCTTGAATTTTTCATGTTTGCATTATGTGCATTATTCACAATTGTCATTTTTCGTCCAAAATAGCATGAAAATAACATTAGCAGTTTTGGAAGCTTGGATTTTTTAAAAATGATTTGGATAAATGTATTGGTGATAATTGCCATAATATCGACAATAATAACCAAGATACCAACAAGCAAATTGATATTATCGGTTGATATTATGGATATCAATAATACTTTTTATTAGGTTTCCCACCCATTTCCTTTATAAAAGCTGTGTGGGAGCCATGAGTGCTCTTCATTCGAAAAGATTGTAGTCATAATTCCTACACCAGCTGTTGGGCTAAGGTGGAACATAATAGAGTCATGAGGGAGAGAGTGTTCATTGTGGTTGCAGAAGTGGTTGACTGCTCCAGTATGTAGCATATTGGGATAAGGGTTTACCACAACTGTAAGCCAATGAATCTGTAGACATTATGTGAGGTATTGATATTTTCAAAAGGTTATTTTTTCCCAGTTTGGAATCCTATTGCAACTTGCCTTTATATTTGTGTGTAGTGCCAATTGTGTTTGGAGAGATTTCATTGATGCGTGTCTATGCTTTTGGGGTTTTTGTTTAAAAATCTTTAAGTACAGAGATGAGAAACAAGTGCATAGGTATTGGCCTCACAATGAGAGAATGAACTTGAAGTAGGAGGCAAGCTGTTACAAATGTAGTTGAAAACTAAAGCCCAATGTGGTTGATGAGGCTATGACCAAGTTTGTTAATGTAATGCAAGTCAAAATGAAGCTCCACAACCACAAGGCTATGCAACATCCTCTTAGCATAATGCTCATGATAGTTCAGTCAAGATATAGCTAGAGTATTTGTTGAGGCTTCTCAAGTAGCACAAAGGAAAGCAAAAAATAGTGGGACTGCAGCATATGAGTCAATCAAGAATGGGAGTTTGCACTCGGCTTGTGTGACTATGATGAATGGAAATGCAAGTTTTGTCATGAGGGAAAATATTGACATGCCCCTCATACAAGGGTCACCTACTTGATTTTGCAATAGATCTATTACACTTTGCCATGCTCACCAAGGAAGAAAGAAATGGGAACTCATATAATCAAATGTATGTAAAGTGAACTCATCAAAAATACCTAAACATCGAGAAGCTACTTGTCATCAACAAGCTTCTCTCCATTCTATGCATCCTATTGCCCTTCAAGCGGGGGGGAGGGGGCACAAGCCAGTTTAAGCTCAATGTCATTTGCCAACTCTTCAAGCTCTATTTTTTCATCCTTATGGGAAGGTTGGGTTCTCCAAAAGCTAGCTCTACTTTATCATTATCTGAGCTGAATTTTTCTTCCACTCCTGGTCAACATGGTTTACATTACTTAATTACTATGGGAAAATGTAAAACATTTATTTACATTATTTTGGGTATAATACATGACTATACTACCCTTCTCTACTAAGGAGAAGTTTCCAACACTCATCATCTCAAAAGAATGAATGATAGAAATTATTTTCTTTTTTTGGAAAAAAAAGAACGAATTCATTGCTAGGGACATGCTTAAGATTTGTACCAAATTAATAGAGACAATGATTACAATATATTAAAAGGTGCTAATACAACATCTAGTGTACATGTTATATAATTGAGAAAGTTTCTGTTAACTTACCGTAGTAGGCTTTCCTGTGCATGGGTCTAGTCCATTAATGCTCTTATCACAAAAGCAGCTTGGGTAGTGGAGCGAGAAATAACAAATGCCCAATTACATGCCAGGTTTTGTGCCTTGAAGGCAAACACTGTGGCATCCATGACTTAGGGAGTTAACATCAACACTACCTTTAAATCTAAAGCCATAAGTAATATCAGCTATTGCTAACTTACAAATTTTTTTGGGGATATTGGTAGGAAAATCCTCATATGGCATCAGTAGATATTATAGTAATTCATCCTCAAAGGATTAGAGATAGGGCTAAATCTCTTCATCTATTTATCGCCTTGTATAATTTGTAGCCCCTCTCTCCTCTCCTTCTCTAGCCTAGCACTCTCAATATGAGCTTAAAATTTGGTAGGACAAGGAAACTCTAGAGTGGTAGATGTCGCTCTATTTTCTAGGTAGTAAAAAAATCAAAAGCTAAAAAATGCATAATTTAAATTATATGATATTCTCAAATACAACATTATATAATGCTACGAAATAGGGATTCAAGTAGGGATGCACTAGAAATGGGATAGTACTCTATAACAATCTTATCCCATGATTGTACATTGAGTCTTGTACAAGAAAGGAACACATAGAATTATTTCTATACGTCTTACAAAATGAAACAAAACACACAAAAAATAAAATTATCTATAAGAAAGGTAACAAGATCTTCCTCTTCAAAAATTTGGAACATCTCATCCATGTTCAATTCTCTTTCCTTAACCCAAAAAAAGTAGAGAGTATGACCTTTTCATCCTTAATCCCTTGCATAGACCTCTAGTATTTGACCTTCATCTCTTCTGATAGGGTCTTCAAGGACACATTTGAGTTTTTGCTCTTCCCTTTCAAAAGACGTTTGGATCATCCTTTTCCTTGAGTTGTTTCTAACCCCTAACTTCACCTCTTTCTCTCATGGAAACAATTTCTTCTCAAAGATCCCAAACTATTCCTGATCTAAATGCGAGTTGGAAGACCTGACCATACCTCCTTAATGCATTTGAGGTGTTTGTTTCATCAAAACTAGTCTATTCTCTCTATAGCATTAGATCTTGAATGCCAAAGTAAATTTCTCATTATTATGCATAAAGTCCATATATTCACTTTGAAAAAAGATAATCCTTGGAATGACTCGACATTTCCTATCGGTAATCGTTGTCATTATTATTATACCAGTCAAGAGGGTAGCTACTCTTTTGTAAGGCTTGCATAGATCTTACACTCAGTGTCTTGAAGTGGACAAAGTCATGGTACTCTATGCACAAAGTCAGGTTAATATGTGTATAGCTACCTCTACACTTGACATCCTCCTTTGACAAAATAATCATAGGAGTTGGTCTTTGTAATATCAAAATTTCCCTTGTTTGGGAAAATAGATGGGTTAATCATAACCAAAAATGGGACCACACTGGCAAAGGGATCAATTTTGCCCTTAGATTAGAAACATGTAAGGGATGTGTCTCCCTTACTACCAAGTGTCTCCTCCAAGTATTAACAAGAATCCTATGGAGCTATTCCACTAGTAGCTCAAAAGTTCTGGCATCCACAAGTTTTGTCATGCACATTTGTAATCTTAAAGTATTCTATTGAGTGCTCACCATTCCAAAGGTTATCATAATTCTTGGAGCCTCTATATCTAGGTCCTTAGGGTCATTTGAAGACGGGGAGGAGCCAACCTCCACTTTGAGGGCATTTGCTTCAATTTTTTCTTTGAACCCTCCATGCTTGCCTTGACTATCACCCTCTTTAAGCCATCTTCACTGCCTAGTTTTCTTCTCTTCTTTTCACCCTTTGGAGATTCTTTAGCCTTTCATTCCTCGTTGCAAGCACCCTATGTGAATAAATAGGGCACAAGCTTAGGAAATACATTTCAATTAGTCCTAGTGGGCTCTTGTATTTTTTACTTTAGGTCCATAGGGTTAATCCTATCAAATCATAGTTGATCTCTATAACGGAGATGTTCTTTGCCAGAGAACCTAGTTTGGATATAGAGAAAGTCATAGAGAAAAGATTACTCTCATTGTATGTTAATGATCTAGTTTTGCCACAATATTTGAAGTTTCTCTCATCGACTTTAAAAATGGAACCTATTGCCAAATAAATAATAGAATTTCATCCACATATTTGAAGTCCCACCTATAACTTAGTATTGGTAGGTAGTAAGGGACTCATGCTCCTTCTTTAGGAATAGTTCTATCGCTAAGAGCCACTGTGACAGCAATCTAGCATTAGTAAATCCTCTTTGTTGTCCACCAAATGTAAAAGTATTTGACTTGGTAGGAGGAGATGCAACTTTGTTCCTGTTCTTCTTAGGTGGCGTTGTAAGGATAGGTTCAAGGGATGACCCAAGAGGATCACTATAAAAAACACTCTCCTCAATATGTACAATCTTAAGCTTTGCAGGCTACATATAAAAATAGTGATGATTTAGTACAAGGATTAAAAATCCATTGCTAAAGTTAAACTAAGCAACAAATACAATACCAAAAGAATTTTCCAAGGCCAACAATCTATATTTTCATACGAAAAAAATTTCAACATGGAAAAGAGGGAAAAAAATTCAACAAAAAAAGATGGAAAATTTTGACACAAACTACCCTAAAACACAAATAGATCTAATCCTTGGGATTGGATTTCTCTTGATGTCAATAAGAATCCAAAGCTAAGGATTACTTTTGCGCAAGAAACTTCAAGAAAATTAGATCCCCAAGATCGGATTTTCCAAAGATGAAGTAAATTCAAACCCTATGATTGAAATCGAAAGAGACATCATGCAAATTCAATCCCAAGATTGGATTTGGATGAAGCCTCTTGCAAAATGGATACTACAATAAAATTTGCTTTACGTAGCATGCTAGGGATTGGATTAGCATGCAAACTCGCACTAATCCAATCCCTAAGATTGGATTAGCATGAAACTACACACTTAGTTTGTAGTCTCTCTGAGGATGCACATCAATCCAATCCTAGGGATCACTTAGCATGCAGTCTCATGCTAATCCAATCTCTAGGATTGGATTCGCATGAGGCTAGGGATTGGATTAGCATGAGATTGCACACTAATCCAATTTGAGGGAGCAAATAGTGTGCAATCTTGCGATAATCCAATTCTCAATAGGCTGTACACTAATCCAATCTTGAGGATCGAGTAAGTGTGTAGTCTCATGGTAATCCAATCACAAGGATCAGATTATAGTGAGAAAGCTAGCTAATCCAATCTCGGGGATTGGATTAGCCTAATAAAAAATGATTTTTTTGATTTAAAAAAATTGATTCTATTTTTCATGTGTAGATTTTAGGGGAAAAAAATTGAAGATATATTTTTCGAAACTTTTTAGGGTTTAGCATTAAAAAAGAATCTAAATATACTTCTCACTTTTTGGATTTCTGTCCATCTTGGAAAGCAACATGGGAGTAGGGAGTTGTCAATATTGGAAGCAAGGAGCTGTCAAATTCTGGGAATAGTAAACAATGATGGATGTGGGCAAAGCCTGGGGAGTTTATAGACTAAGATCACCAGGAGAATGTAATAAATCTTTCAAGTCTAGGGTTTTCATTTTTTGAATGTCTATAATTATATTATGTTTCAAAATTGGGCCTTGAAAAATCATTTACGCTTTCTATTTTTGTGCTTTTGCGTTCCATTTTTAGGGTTGCTACCCTAGACTGCCTTGTCTAAATATAATCCATGGCTTCTCTATGGGAATCTCATTGTTGGGAGTGTATTAATTATGATTTGTGTTTTCTTCCATCCTCAAGATGCCAGTCTCAGTCTCAACTTATGATCCCACAAGTGTATCTTCCTTAATGTCATGTCAAAACATAGGCTTGATCAGTCTCAAAGAGATTTCTATCTCTTGATTCCACTCAGAAATTAGTTGTAGGAATGTTTCCATCTCTTCATTTGAACCTATTAGCAAGCCATTAGATGTTTCAATGTCCTCATATGAACTTGGGTTCTTGAGAGGGATTGATCCCAAAGAATTAAGATATGAGATCCAAAGCTAGCAAGGTAGTTTTGTGCTCATTCTACTTTCTCTCAGGCTATGAATAAACCACTCTCATAGACAGTTTCTTCAATCACAGATGCGTACGCCTTCACCACCAAGGGCTGAACATAGTGAATGGGCCCTGTCCAAGAACCTAAGCAAACAAAGGTTGAACATTGACAAAAGATTCACAAGTAATGGTAGGAGGATGCAATCCTTGATATTAGAGGCTCAACTGAGGGAAACATGCACTAACATGTGTTGCATTCAATTTTTGGGGGCGATTAGTTGTTAGAAAGATGAGAGTTATGAGGATGTAGTACCTTGGTTTGAATCTAAGGAACAAGGTTATTACTTGAATGTAGCAATCACCCCTCTGAAGAATGACTAGACAAAGTATCAATTGGGTATGCCAATTGTAGATTAGCCTTTAAAAATGCTCATAGCTTGGGGAATGCAAGACTTGCATGTACAAAAGAGCATCTTATTGGGCCTATTGGGCATATGGCCATCTCATGAATGGAAAGCTACCTTGCTATGAATGCAAAGGGGATGCCCACAATAAGAAAAGGACACGACATATATTTACACAAGATTTGAGCCTTACACACTATATAGGGATGAGATGTTGGAAGACAAGGGAAATTTTGCTAGCTATAGTCATTTTAGTAGATTGTCAAAAGAATTTCTTTAAAGTGAAGATACCTAAACAAAGTAAGAATGAGATTATGTAGAATCTGCATAAGCCTTAAGAGTTGATGAGACAAAGGGCATCAATATCAAGCGAATGAAGTACTAATCATTTTACCTGTATAGATGGAATCTCTAGAAGATTTTGAGTATGTTTGGTAATTTCTATGTGTTTTTACATGCAGCTCAAATCAATAGTGCTCTTAAGCATCATAGAGAGAAACAAGCTCAAGACACTCCAAGTTGGCAAAGCATACAAGAAATTGCTTGAAGAATCTCAATATCTTGGGATCTTTATGGATGGTACGGACCAAAGAAGACCTATTTGCCACACTTCATGAGACTTCCAAAAGATGTGAAGAAAGGGGCATTTCGTGCAAATGCATCTTGTGGGACGTATTTTGTATGACAAAAATCTCCAAGATAAGATGTTTTTCAATTATCCATATTTATACAATGATAAAAATCTATAAACACATTACTCATTGCATTATCGCCTCATGGAAATGTCCCCTTCCAAGAACGCTATATATCCAGCTTGAGAATATAGCAAGAGAAAATAAAAATGAGGCATCTCTTATGTACATGTGTATGCTTATGGATAAGAGAATTGTTGATAAGATCTCTTGGTTGGTATACTCTCAATCAACCAAATGTGTACTACATTCTCTAAGAATCTTGGAAGAAATGATGCACTTACTTTGGTAGAGATGATGGAAATCTTATACTCCATGGCTTGAGGTTTATCACTTGAAAGAGACCTACAATTTTAAGAAACTTAATCAAGGTGGAGAAGGTGATATCATTGTATAAAGATATTGAATGACTTGAGCTTTCAGCATCAATTTCTCATAAAGAAAAAAGCATATCAAAGAACATATCTATATGGTAAGCAGTATGCCTCTTCTCTAGATTGGTTACCCATTGATGGCCTACAGTTTTTGTCCTTTGTTCTAGTTCATGCATTTTATGCTTTGGTTCAAGAAAATTGGGTGATTTATATTTAGGTGAATTAGGAAGAAGCTCAAGGAATCAGGCACAAACTCAAGAAAGGGATCTTGACTATGAAAGGTCGATGTCAGAGTAGAGAAGTTTGATTGAGAAGGAAAAAACATACTCTAGAAAAAGAGACAATGGATTATGTTGGAATACATTATTTAAGGTCCAACCTCATCCTTGATTGGTTCAAGAGTAATACTACTACTTTTTGCAATCCTTTCGTATTACCAAAGTCTTCCCCTCCTTCAACATGGCCTAAATAACCTCAAAGTCTATTGCTTGAGATAGAAGATTTAATCAATTGGACCTGCATGAGAGATGCTCCTTAATCAACAAAGATCTTGCCGAATATGAGAAAATCTCATTGAAAATTGGGTAGGTTTTGAAGGTTGGAACCATCATTGAACTCTTACTTAAGAGGTGGTCTCTTAGACGTCCATTTTGGATTGCAACAGTGATAGAAATCCAAAAGCCTATGTAAGGGCATTTGACTTCCATTGTTGTGCAATCGTTTAGGACTATGCATGCTAATCCATTTAAAGGGGAAAATTTGTTGAATTAGTTGCATCTCCAAAAAGGAAAGGAGTAAGAAGAGGCACCAAGACCCAGCCACACGATTGGGTCTTGAAGAAGTAGGCATGATTTTCAATTTACAAATGATGGACATCTAAGAAGGAGACCATACCAAAAATTAGGCTTGCCATGAATAGCATCCCATCTCTTTTACTATCATCTCATGGAACACTCCTCGAATCACACACAACAGCTCTTCTCTTCTTGATTCTCAAAAGAAAGATATCCTAGAATCACACAAACTCGGACTAATGTGCCCATGATACACTAGAGCAAGCAAAATCTCCAATCACAGCCAACGTCCAGCCACCCTCTACGACTGATGGTTCACCCACAACTATTGAAGCGAGCAAAAAGCTCACAATCTCAAAACGTTTTCCATGCCAACTGCGAGTCATACTGTAGCTCCCCGCACTCACAAAGTGTGATATGGCGAGCCAAAGCTTTCGGCCTCCCTTCAATGAGCAAAAATTGACAACAAGAATTGGCTAGCCTCCTGACCACTGTAATCATCTGCAAACCCACAAAAAGCTCCCACAATCCAAACTTGACTCTCTAAAAACTGATGGTGCTCACACCATCTAGGCAACAAGCATCAAGCTACAATCTAGATTAGCAGCTCTATATATAATCATCAACAACCTCTGAGCCTCAAGGCAAAACTAACAAAACAAGATGGGAGACTCCCACCATAAATTGAAAAGGACACAAGTTCATGGGAAACACGATCAATTGACCTCTACAACCTGAGACGAGCCAGAAGATGATAGTGAACTGAGACTGGCTTTCCTTCTTATAGATGGCCATCTAGTAGTTGCTTTCCACGTGCTTTACTTTTCATCCCTTGCTTTTGCATGCATAAATCTAGTTGTGGATTGATACCTTTCCCATCATTCAATAGGGACCATCCCTTCTTTCCTTTCCTTATGGCCCACTCGCTTTGCTGCCTCTTTCTTTGAAAGTGCGTAGTCTTTACTTAGTTCATTTGTTACATACGCCAATGCAAGATTGAAGGACCACATCCCAGCTATGATGGCTATCTAATAATCTCGTTGGTGACATAATCTTCTTCATCATTTCATACAATCTAGGTTCTCTATACAAGAAACATTTATTCATAAAATATATATTCAATACAAAATATCATCTCAAAAAATAGAGGAGGCCTCTATCATGCTATTTTCTAGCTACTATCTCCTACCCTATCCATGAAGCTACATTTGTGCTTATTAGTGCTAGTTTCTTCTACACATGAGTGCTCTTATCTATGATCTATATGGCATTTTCATCCTATACAAAAAGGTAGCAGTCGCACAAAAAAATTCTATCAACGGATGATGCGTATACCAAGAATATGACTTGCAGGTCCCAAATCCTTCATTTCAAAGGCCTCATGCAACTTGGCCTTCAATGCATCTAGCTCATAAGTGTTCTTGCTAGCCAATAGGATATCATCCACATAAAGTGCCAAAACTTCTTTCGAAGCTCTTTTGGTACATAAGCATATGCCTCACACCCAAATATACGCAAATGAGAGTAAGAGGGCTTCTTGACACTCCATGCCTCTTCAGGAATATCACCATTCAAACTCTCACTAGGTGATCTATTAATCACATGCACTGTAGTCTTCATTGCCTCATCCCAAAAACCAGAAAGACTTGCATTGGAAAGCATACATTGCAACCTTTCCTGAATGGTGTGGTTCATCTTCTCAGCAACAACAACATGATTTTGCTCTAGAGTAGGAGGAGACATGAGCTCCCTCTTGATCCAAAATCCAAAGTTAGAAAAACTCAAATGCGGTATATAACTCGAATGGCATAAGAGTTTCATTCTGTTTTGGCTCATGTGCCCCAACCGAAAATGCCACGAAGTACTTGGTTGCTCGCTTATTGCAACAACATGATCAGATGCCCGTGATACAATATAAGGGATACAATGTCCCACACTTGACACCCCTTGCCAAAACTATAGAGCCCTTTTGAATTTTCCAAAGGTGGTCTGAAAACCAGCATCATATAGCTGACCCATTGAAATAAGACTCTTGGTCACATGAGTCTCACATATTTAAAAAACAATGCGGACCCATTTTCAAAAGAAAACTTTGTCACCTACTCCCACTATGTCACACGCATAGTTATTTCCAAGATGCACACAACCTGTCTTTCCATTGTCACAAGTGGAGAACCATTCTCTATGAGAAATAACATGGAATGAAGCACTAGAATCCAAAATCCAATCCTGGGAATATGCATCATTTGAAGTGGTAAGCAACTCTATAGGTAGACTAGACATGAAGAGAATGTCATTGTCACTATTATCAGTGAGACTGCATTGATCTCCTCGATCCTCACTTTTCCTTTGTCCTCCATTGGACTCTCTTACTTCTTATTTGCACCCCAATTTACATTTGTTTAAAAATCCTTTTGCTCTCTTTTCAGCTTGTAGAGCAATCCTTTTTCATGTGGCCCTTCTTGTGACAATAGTAACACTCAATGTTATGTGCCTTGGATTTCCTACGAGACTTCCCTCTTTCTTGGGACTTCCCCCTAAACTGTGATCTACCCCTTTGCTCATTTAACAATGCATCCTAGTTATTGCCATCTCCTTAGCCAACAAGCTACCCACAACATCATCAAACTTCCGTACTCCACCAGGTACATAGTTACAAATAGGTGTACGGAAGGTATCCCATGAGGATGGAAATGAACACAAGAGGAATATTGCCTTAGTCTCTGCATCAAAATTCAGCTTCTGAGCCTGAAGCTGGCTAATATTGAATTCATTCAAGTGAGAAGCAATGGAGACCCTTTCCTTCATATGTAGCTCAAACAACCTCTTCATGAGGTAAACTTTAATAGAGGCAATTTCCTTCTCATAAGTGGCACATAATTTATTCCACAAATCTTCTATAGTGTGCTCATTTACTATTATGAAATAAACTAACTCTGCAAGATAAAGTCTAGCAATAGACTTTGCTAATGCATCCAACTCATTCCAATCATCCTCAGACATATCTCTAGGCTTAGCTTCAATCTCTGCCAAGGGTTTAATTTGCTTCTTTTGAATAAGCACATCACTTATCTACTCTTTCCACAAAGAAAATTTTGTCCCATCAAACTTTTTAATGCTAAAAAACTCATCTTCAGACATGGAAGAGGATGCCATGATGCAAATAAAGCAAAATTCCAAATGCTAGTACTTGCAAGAGAGAAATCACACTAAATACCAGGTGGACCCAAATATGTTTGCCACAATGGAGGTAATATCACCAAAAATTCAAAGCTCAAATCATAAAAATACATCTGACTCATGTGCATATACTATGCATCCATATGTGCAAATCTGGCCAAAAAAAAAAAATCAACCTACAATGGCAAACCCAATGCCAATAAGAGACAAATGCCTCAAGCATAAACACTGTCCATGGGAATATGGATCAACAATGTCTCATCCCTAGGGTGCCAACTCAATACGTATTGTGTTACTACCCTCGTCCAAAATCGAGGGTATGGGGGGACAAGGTCCATATAGAATATGCATGGATTTCCTTTAAAATGTTCAAATATGCAAGGGAAAAATATGAAAATCTCATGTCCCCCCTCCCACAAAATATAAGGCATATACCTTGAAAAATATGCAAGATTTTAAGATTTGTACATATTTTTCATGATATGTGAGGCCCAAGGAGGGGGGTCTTTTGGATGGGCGGGGGGGGGGGGGGGGGAACAAAAAATACACTAAAATATGAAAACCCATCTCCTTTCAAATTAATGTAACTTTTTCATGTGTTACCTAAATTTCAAGGTGTAAAGACATATTTGAAGCTCTTTTATTGTAGAACACAACCATGTTCATTTGTCTAATTTCGACTCATGGCATATTTTTAAATTCATCTCATACTCAAGATTTTAATAGGTTTTGGTTACAAAGGGAGGTGGCACCCTAGGGTCTCATCCAAGAGAGCATAGCACTATCAGTGCATCAACTGCAATGTGTCAAAGCTACTCTCAGCATAAAATAGCATCTGTGTGCTAAAAGTCCATCAATAAAGCATCCCACAAGGAAATCTAGGCCTATTATAACACATCCAACAAGGATCATAGTGCATCCAAATAGCTTGTAAAGCATCCATTGCAACCCAATACAAACCACAAATGAGCGCACATTGCTCAGATGCATAAGGTATGTCCCAAAAATCACGGCCCCATGGCAATGACTGCTACTGAAAATAGGACCTGAGATGCCTCAAAACATGGGCATCACTACATAATCTGAATCAGCAAAAAAATTTACAAATATCTCTCTTTTGCTAGAACTCTAAAATCCCAACCGATGAATGGGAAACATGGAGTCAACCCTTGCAATTGACCTGTAATAAAAAAATCAAAGTTTTGATCCTTTGAATGAATTTTTGACAAATAAACAGACGATTCGACGTCTGAGAGAGATGGAACTTCTCTAAATCTCTATGGAATCACACAAGAGCTGACAAGGAGGGGTTTTTAGGACTGCGGAATGCAATGGAATACACAATTTTGGAAACCGTGGTCCCAATCACCAGGTCCAACACATGGACAAAAAACGTTTTTGTAAACACATCTATTTGTAAACACCACCGGAGTGTGAACAATGAGCAACAAAGAAGTTTTAGTACCTCTTGAGTCCACCAGAACTAATAGATCTACAAATGGTTGCTTCAAACTTGAGTTCCAACACACTGGTAGAAAAAGATTTAAGCAGAGACAGTGAGTAAAAAATCCAACGAAATGATCCCAAATTTAAGAATGAAGTTTTTGAACTCTCAAAGTGCAATGGACACCAAAAGCAAGAAATGGTTGTCTCTGTAAGTCATTCTCGACTCTCAGTCACGTCAAAAGAAAGAGGGGAATCTTAAAAAAGAGTATTTTTCCTCCAAAACCACCTGCAAGCTTTCCAAAGGTTTCTCCAAGGTCTTTGCACACTAGGATACAGGTAAAGTCACCCAATGGAGCTTCTCTTTCCTCCCATGGAGCTGCAGCATTAGACTTTGGACTCCATGCTCACACTTGAGCTCAGCAAGAACACCCATGATCTCAACAACAAAAGTGGAATAAGAGAGAGGGAGAGCCAGAAGAGAGAGCCACAAAGTTTTGGTGGGTGTAAAACACCCTTGTCTTCTATGTCATCCATATATATATGTGTGTGTGTGTATTTGAGTGTTGTACATAACCAAGGTTAAAGTATAGTGGCCTTTAACCCCCACACATTCTACTATGAGCAACGGGTTTACATACTATACATACCCAATCAAACAAGGGGAACGATGGAAGATGGCTTGGGGTGATTTTATGATCAAGGTGGTGGATTGCACAAGCAATTAAATTTCTTCCTATTAACTATGGACTACGGTTGCTTACTTAGCTTAGTATGATGAGGATTGTACAGTATGATCGAGCTGTGTAACCCACTAGGTCCTAGGACTAGCATACGTGGTGGCGGGCTAGGTCTTACAGGCTACATTGGTGGTGGCCTAGGTATAGGCACACCTAGGTAGGGCACGTGTATATGGAGCACTTGTCGGATAGGGAGCACTCTCTAGGCCCTTCCCCAAGTGGGATAAAAAGGAGGTTGGAAAACCGACATCCTAGGCATTAAATCCTCTGTAGATTCATTTTGTTCATTCATCTGTGCTATTGGATCTTGTGGCCAATAGCTACTTGGTATCCATGGCTCAAACATATCATTAATAAATCAAGGTCCTCCCTCATAGAAGCGTACATGATGTGTCGTGCTATGCATCAGTATGGTAGGAATTTGTGCTCCGCATATGATCTGTCATTGTTGGTTGGGGTCTGCCCTATGGCTCCACTGGCACTCTAGTTTATGTGGCAAACGGATTTACCATCTCTACTGAGTTTGGCAACCCAAACCTCCCCATCATATTGGAAAACATTTCTTGAAGCTGAGAGATTATGGTGGAAATAATGGGTGAATGGGGTCAGACCAAGCTAGAGTTAAGAGCCATGGAGGCTCCGGGATTTTGGGTCTTCACCCATCTCTCCGTCAAAACTCATGGAATCTTCTGAGCTAGAAATATCGACTTGGGATGGTCCATGCACAGAATGTGAGCTTAGTGCTGAGTTCCTGAATTGGATGGATTCTAAGCAAGGTACTTGGCCGAAAAATATGTTCTAGGAAGCACTAAGCTTAGTGCTAGGTTATTGGATTGGATTTGATGGATGCTAAGCTAAGCACTTATCTAAATAAGATGTTGTTGGAAGCACTTTCTTCTGGTTCAGGGTCAATTGTGAGCACCCTTCCAGACCTCATGGTGCACGTAGGTGGATCACTAAAAATGGAGATGTGGGCAAGCACAAGAAGTCAGGTCAACAAATGGCAACTAACAATCAACTAGCTATTTCAGCATGCACTAAAATAGCAATTCAACTTGCACTGAGATACTAACTCAGTGTGCATTGGGATACTAACTCAGTGTGCACTGGGATACTAACTCAACATACGATGAGTTAGGTATGTTGAGTTAGAACTTAATTTAGCGTGATGATTTTTTAACACTTTTAGGCATCTAGATATTAATGATTTTCAGTGCTTATGTCTTGTTGGGTGATTATCCTAATGTCAACAATCTTCTAAAGTTCTCAATTTAATGATCTTTCCATGAGCTCCACTAACAAAAAAATTATCTCTCTTATCAGTAGTTGAGTTTTAATTCAATAGCTCTAGGGTAGGTGGTGAACAATGAGTGGATGACTGATCACTTGATGATCAAATTTTGTATAGTTCAGTTCACATTAGACCCCTTTATTATGACTAGCTAATTCAACATGCATTGAATTAGCCTTAATTCAGTGTGTGCTGAGTTGCCAACTCAACGTGCAGTCCTAGGCAGTTACTTCACTACCCATTCTACCTATTGCAAACAAGAAACAATATCAAACAACAAAAAACAAGTAATTTACAAGAAAAATGTAGTGTTTTTCAAAAAGAGGACAGTTTTTCATTCCCAAGACCGTGAAACTCTCACTCAATCATCATTTTACAGCTTTTCTCTTAGGATTAGAGATCATCCAAGGTTGATCAATGATTAGAGCTACCCTTTCCTAAGTTTGGACAACTAGAAACCTCAAAAAGCATATACAAAACAACTCAAAATCACTTTCCCCCTCTTTCTAACTCTCTTTTTCACTTTTCTCATCTCATGCCTTTCCAAAACACCAAAATCAACTACTTTTCACCAAGCTACTAAGTGTTAGGCAATGGGAAATAATGGGAGAAGCACGTGTAAGAAAAATCATACCTCTAACTCTCTAGCAACAATGCCAAAAATGTGCAGTCTCTAGTGGTGACTCACATATCGTGGGGATCTTAGAAGCATGCTGATGGAGCCTCCTACTTCAAGTTGGGCTATGCAAGCACAAATGGTCCAAATGTGTTACCTAAATGGATCCGAAAGTTAGAGTGAATTCAAGAGAGAAGAAGGGGGAGAAGGGATGGGAGAGGGGAGAGGAAGAGGTATAGGGGAAGGGAGTCAAGAGACAAAAGAAGGGGAAGGGGGATGAGTGGCATTCACTAAAGGAAAGAGCAAGGAGAACAAAAAAGAGTTTTGTGTTCCTCAAAATCGCATACAACAACTGAAGGCCAAAGTCAAAATTTTGGCCTGTTATACATAGCATCTTGAAGGGAGGGTCAACCCTATGCTCTCTTTCTCTGCCTATCCTCTCTATTCAATTGTTCTTAGTGTTTATAATCCTCTTAAGTCGATAGATTTGCAAGGATATTCCTAACAAAATCCTTAGGCGCATAGTGCATATCCACAAGATTACATGGAAAGAAGCAAAATGTGACAATGTTAACCAAGGCAGTTAACACAAAAATTCCATACATCCTTGTTGCTACAAATTATTGCACAAAATGGATCAAAGTAGTGATAAGGCAATAATGTTGTAAAGTTTCTATATCAACACATCATAACCAAATTAAAATGTCTAATTGTATGAGTTTATGATCAAGGAGTCCACTTTCTAATCAAGGAGTCCGCAAGGTGATTTTCTAGATCAACTACTCTCCATATGATTTTCCATAAGAAATAAACATCTTATTCATCAACAAATGGTAAGCAAAAATATGTAAAGTTTCTATATCAACACATCAAAACCAAAATCAAATGTCTAATTGTATGAGTTTATGATCAAGGAGTCCACTTTCTAATCAAGGAGTTCGCAAGGTGATTTTCTAAATCAACTACTCTCCATATGATTTCCATAAGAAGTAAACTACATCTTATTCATCGACAAATGGTAAGCAAAAATATCAAACAAAATCCTATCCACATTCTCATGACAACAATATCAGAAAACAAAACTAATTGGAATCAAAAACTAAATTCTATACTTTCGGCATTCATAATATTGTATTCAAGGTAGCAACAAGTATGACTCCATTCAGATTAGTATATGGACTTGAATCTATGGTTTCTATGGAGTTTATTGCATCAAGTCTCAAGTCGTTGTACAACATAAAAGTCCCTTATAGAAAGAACAAAGAATTTGTTACAATTGGAGTAAGATAGAATTCATAGCTCTTTGATCTTTGATATCATTCAATGATGCTGACAAGCCTAGGTGAATAGAAAGATAAAGTTGAAGATTTTCACAAAAGTTGATCCAGTAATAATGTATAATTCTAAATTGGGTCTCCGACCCAGAAAAATGGAACTTCAATATGATGGACCATTTCAAATAAAGGATGTCTTGGGTGAAGGTACATTAGAGTTTTAGACAACATCTTATTGTTTTTTAAAACCTATTAACTATTTTAGAATAAAACCATATGTGGGACCAAAGCGTGTAATTAATCAAATGATTATTTTAGTTGAATCAATTACTCTTGTCAGTTTAATTCTTATGGGCACACTGATCGATAGGCTATAAAAATAGCTACAAGCATCAACACCTCAAGTAACAATTTGCTTCATCACACAAACAATTCATTATATGTTCTCCATCAATCACTACTTACAAACATGACATCTCAAAAGTGGACACATGTCTAGACATATCGTTGGAGAGTTTAGTTCAGGACGTTCTTGAAACTATCTGACATCTAAAATGTGTGCAAAGTTCATAATTTTAAAATTGAATATTGAGAAAATATGTTTGGAAGTTCTTGAGCCACAACGGTCCACATCTAGGCAACACCCTACTGATAGATGGTGGCATGTTGTGTCCACATTCGGTATATGGCTTGGTGTATCTTTGGAAAAATGTGCTTGGCTATTTCTACTCCCTCTCTTCAACATTGTTCATTTACTATCTACACATCTCTCTCTCTACACTAGTACACAATATGGAAAGAAGTTGGATTTGAAATTAGCACTATGTAATTCTTGGGCACTATGTCTTTGTTTATCTTCCGTTGTGGTCTTCAATTCTTCTCTTATTCGATTGATGACCTTGCAAGGGAGCAACCCCAAAATCTAAATCTAAAAGTCCAGATCCACAAGTAGGTCTAGTTAAGATTCTTGAGTATCTTGCTCCCCTAGGCAAACTCCAAGAAGCAAGGAAGGACCACTCAAGTTCATAGTGACTTATCAAGCTCGAGGTCGATCTCTAGAGAACCTTCATTCAAGGAGATCATACAACTTCAAGTGCAATGAGGATGCAAATCCCATGCACCAACCTCGACAAGAAAAGGAGACTAGTTATCAAAGAGAAAGAGACACCTATTCAAACGACTTCCCTTCCACTAGAGACCCCTTACGCTACATTTCAACTAGTATCCCCTAATGAAGGTGGTCATGTTGCCCAATAGGTCAAGGCATCTAGTCTTTGAAGCTCAAGGGAGAGCTTTGCCTAGGTAGGAGCCACTCGATGTTGGCATGAATATTGTGCCAAAATAAACACAAAACTCAATAGAACACAAGAAGGGTAATGAGAAAGACTCTATAACGTGCTTCAACTTTGCTCCTAGGTCATACACCAAGGTAACCATTCAGGACATGTAACTAGAGTTAGGGTCTGCACCGGGAGAGTCTAATGAAGGGGTCTATGACCTTGTGCCTACACCCCATAGTAGTTGGAGCTCCATTAATCATCAACAATGAGATTCACAACCCAACAACTAAAGCCTTGATGAGAGGGTTGATCGACATCAAAGACAAGAAGGCAATGCGGCATAACGTAATCTCCCAAAAAATCAAGTTATGTGATTGGTGCTAGTGGATGCAAGACAAGAATTGCTAACACTTTGCCAACCTTTTTCAAAGGAAAATATTTACAAATCCTACATGACATCCAAGCAGAACGGCCTAGATCCCAACAACCCCCCTCAAAAGGACAAGGAGGCAATGGCAATATTCCCACACATGACATATAGGCTAACCCAAAGAGACAAGAGTATCAACAACCGAGGAGAGCCACAAGATGGGGAAGCCCCACCCTGTACATGCATTGAGTAGAGGAGCAAAGAGCTCCACTAAGATACATGTCAATGATAAAAGAACTAATTGTGTCCAACCTAAAGGATAGACGTATTATACCTAGTTGCGGTATGTTGAAGAGATGAATGAGCCTAAGGCCAAGCTGAAACTGAACCCAAGTTTTGGGGATGAGCGCTTATCATTCCTATAATTTATTCCCTTTTGTCAAAAGGCAAGTTTTCAATCGAGCCATTTGTAGGGGAGGGCAATCTTTTATACCACGGGAGGAGGTCCACCGCCGAGGACTCAAATGTTTGCAACACACTCTTGGATCACTTAACAAGCTTCCTACACATTTGAGGCAAGAGCATGAAGAGTGCCAGCATACATCTAGCAAAGTGGGTTGAGTCAAATTCTTGCAAGGGTGAAAATCCCTTTCCCCTCCTACTTTGAGCATCTCATAATAAATGGTCTATTAGATGGGTAAACTAAGGCTTGTAAAGCCCTGTCAAAGCGTAGGAGAGTCTCGAAAAGGGCTACAAAAGCCGCAAGTTAGGAGAAGTCAAATGCATACAGTAGATATGGGAGTGGATTTTTGTTGCCTTCTCCCTCAAACTTTGTGAGTTTTAGATTTATTTTATGTGAACTCCACTAAGGACTAACTTTCTAGATATAGATGTGGAGCTTGATGGACTTTGCTACACTTAATTCACTTCTTTTGCTTGATTCACTTCTGGTTCAAAATTTTGCAATTCATCCTTATTGGTAGTTTCTTCCTCTCAGTAATTTACAAATCGTGCAAGTAATTAGAAATCCATTCAAATCACTCCATATCCTCATTCCAAAACCATTCTCCACTAGCTTGTCATGCTAAAACAATTTTCTATGCGCCTCTCAGCTGCGTTCATTGCTCTATTATGTTTTTATTCCCATTTGAATGCTATCTGGCCACTTACAAGGGCTGCTACTATTGCTCATTGTTTGCTTTGCAATCGCTCTTCTAGTCACTCAAAGGTTAAATATATATACCTGCATAAGACAAGAATATATCCAATCTTTAAAATTATTATTATTATTTCAATACCTTTATAAGACTAGAATATATCCAATCTTCTGGTAGTGCGAAGGTTAAAGATACTTTTTATTGCAGTTTTGTTGCTACTTGTGGCATGTGCATGTCTACTTTGTGTGCCTATTTGCTTGTTGACTGGTTTGAATGCTCTATGATACAAACGAAGACAAGGACATTTAACCAAAAGAAACATAAGAGGACTTTACCATAACAAGATCTGTTAGCACAACAACATCAAAACCTTTTCTTTAAATATGGAGGGGTTTGGCTTGATAGCACTTCCTTGCTCAGGTAACACAAATCAAAAAAGCCTTCTCCTTGCTCCTCCTGCCAAGATTCCTAGTATCCAAGCCATAAGCATCTCACACAATTATGCCCAAGCTCAGCAGGGTAATGAACCTCATAAACAGGCCCACTTGTAGAAGAACTTCCACAATCAGAGTGCAAAGAGCTTTATTTATCTTTGAAGTATTGTGATTACGAGGCCCGAATGGTTCTGTAAGGTTTTTAAACCAGCGCAGCAAGCCCAACTTAAGCAGCATCATTGACAACCATAAACAGGCCTGGGAACTCTTTTTCCCTTAGCAAACTGACGATTGGAGTGCAAAGTGCTTTATGTTAATTATGTATCCTTTAAGAATTTGATTGGGCGGGCAGCCCAATGGTTCTATAAGAGAAGATAGTGTTTTCTTTTCCCTTTCTTCTTCTTCTTCTTCCTCCGTTTCCCCTTTTTTTTGCTTCAGAAGGGATGGTGTCATTACCATATACAACAAGGCAACAGACGAAACAATCCTGTTCAAATAGAAAACAAGCACAGCAAAATTGGAGAGTAAACCACAGCCATAAATTTACAACGACATAAGGAGATGTAGCAGTCAGATTTGCTGCCCACATGGCAGCCAATCCATGGCACGATGGTGTGCTCAATACAGATTGCACACAATACCATCACGTGTGGCATTGACCCAATGGAATAAGAGAGAATAGAATACAGTCACAAATTAAACTAAGTTTTTTAAAGACATAAGGGTGTGCAAAAATTTCACGCTCTGGAAAAACGTACTCAGGAGGAAACTAACCTCGGAAAGTTCAGACCAGTCGGAAGGACAAAAACAGCAGCATTCCTTTTGTGATGTAGGCGTATGACAATAAGGTCATATAGTCAAATCCTTCACATAAATGACCCTAAACAGCTCTTGAGTTAAGAAACGAAGCCTACCCTTCATGCATGAATGTCGAACACGAATGATGTTACTTTTCGCCAAAAAAAAAAAGAAAAAGAAAAAGAAAAAGGAATGCCGTTACTTGAGCTGGAGAGCAAACGACACGATTCACTTACAAGGTGACATAAAAGACCTCCTCGTACCAACCTTCTCCAGAGTATGGCAAGTTCAACTGCCAGTTGGTTGTTCAGTAGAGAGAACCAAACTAAGGTGAGATCAGCCAAACAGGAAACAACCAAGAAAAACACCTCTCAACACCACTGACACTTGCAACAATCATGCATAATAAGCCCAGCGCTGAGAAGTTCATAGCACCAACAAGAAAACAGCGCAGGCTCACCGAGATTTGGCACAAACAAAGCTTCCAATGCTTTTAAAACGAAGGGACAGGGAAACATTAATATAAACTGTAGGCACAAGCACGGGCATCGGATCCAGATAGAGTTTCACCATTTAAGCTCACAAAAAACCCTTCCTCAGAAGAACTACAGACAAGACACGTGTCTGACCTATAGACGCCTTGAGCATATTGATGCGTAGGCTACATAGTGAGAGGTCTAGCAAGAAAGACCTGAAGGAAAGCACGGGTTTGGAAAATCAAAACAGAAAATTTTACATCAGTGCACAATTTTAACAGGTTACACTGTACACTTTACAATCGCACCAACTATCTGAAATCTTTGCCATGTATCTAGGCGAACTCGATCATCATTTCAATCTGACGGGGAACCTTTCTTGATGATCCGTTTATGTTAAGGGCACGGATTTCATGCCTCATCCTGGCACTAACGAGTCAAGAGCCCAGATAATTGGGCTCGGGGGAGCCAGCTTCAGTATTGCCTGGTTGAGTATCTCACACTAAGCTGCCAAACGCCTGATTGGACGTGGAAGCCTGATCATAACCGAACAGCCCTTTATCGGCAATAGTCCGGGTAACAAAACTTGGGAGCTGGACAAGCAGTTCACGTCGTCGCTCCACCTAAGTACAGTCGCAAACACTAATGAAAAAGAGGTTCGTAACGTACCCCAGAGCGAAAGGCTTTGCTAAAACGAATTCATCTCTAGGAGGTACGTGCGCCTTCTCACCAGCAGGCTCGCAGCAGTCCTGAAGGGCTCCTCGAAAGCAGCGGATAAGAATCCATCGACCTCCTTACGAACGGGCTGATCACTTGGCCGTATTGACACTAAGGTGGCTCCCTTGAACGCTGTTCCCCCCGGAAGCTCCAAGTAAGGTGCGTACCACAGCTTCATGTTCAAAGCTGGAACTTGGGTCCTGTTGGACGATGCAGACGCCGCCAGCGGCTTGTTTTTGAACTCGTGCAATTGCTCCTTGCACATGCACAGAGTCCCCTGCCCATCTGCGTCGGTAAGAACAAGACTCACCAGCGTGGGATGTTCGTGTATGATCTGTTGCAGCAGATAGTGCCTGGCTGATGCTGCGATGAGCGAGCTGATTGTCCACACAACTCTCAGCTTCAAACCTCCGTTGGTGTAGAACGATTCCGGCAGACTTCCGCCGTCATCTTGAGCTGTTGCTGATTCTGTGCCCTCTCCCACCATCGGAACTTGTTCTTCGTGCCTGCCTTGCTGAAACCAGGACTTCCCAAACTCAAACCTGTCCCTCTTCTTCTCCTTGTCGGGATTCACCAGCGCCGATGCGCCAAGAATGACGCAGTTATCTAGCGTGCTCCCGAACTCGGCTCTCCACTTGAGCAGAACACCGTCTTCGATGCCCAGCTCTCCGCCGGGCAGCTCTATCCTCAAATTCCGGATTGCCTTGAAGTTCTTCAATACTTCTCCGGGAGAGTGGTGCGAGACTTCAGCGAGCATCGCCTTCTTTGGTCCCAACAAGTGCTGCAGGATCTGCAGAGGCTTCACAATACTCCCAACTACTAACCTGACCAGATGACCGAAAACCCCGCGGCCCTTCACAGTGAGAGCATTATCCTCGCCGGAGATGACGCAATCCACCTTCACTGTGACATTCTCGACCAGGAAGACGAGCGAGTGAAAACGCTTGGAGACGACACCGCACCTTCCGAGGGCCTTGATATCTGCAACTCTGTTGAATATTTGCAGAAGGATAGAGTCATGAATCCGATCGAAGGGATCAGCGAATGCCAGAAGCATGTCGGGGCAGACCGGGGGGGGATCGGCCGCAAATTTACTGTCGAGGTACATGCGTGCGGAAGCAAGGGTAAGCAACGTGGGAAGGAGCTAAAATGGAGGCTGGGAGCGAGGAAGAGGAAGCAGGAACGGGGGGGAAGGAGGAGAAATGGGGAAGCTATCCTGTGCTATTTGCTCCTATTCACCTCTCTTTTGGTGCTTCAGCCATTGCTTCTCTCTGCTGCTTCCGTTATCATTTTGTGTTTCAATTTCAAACTATTGCTGCTTATACAACTCTCTCTTGGTCCTTCAGTCATCGCTTTAACCATTGCTTTTCCCTGCTGCTTCCATTATCATTTTGTAAATAATACTACCCTCCTCCCACCTTTTGCTCACCTTTTGCTTTCCATGTCTAAGTTCGATTAGTTACGTCGTCGACCCAACAACGATCATCCTCTTTTAGCTCCTTTAGCTCTCAAATTACGGCTCATTACCGTCCCGCACAGCGACCCCTCATCCTCCCTCGTTCCCCGCGTCCGACATTGATTCAGAAGCTCTCGACAGACATATACTCAAAACTTTTATTATTACAAAGTACAAACTCCCTCTCTCCGCCCGCTCCGCCCCCACAAACCTCTGCCTGTCCGCCGGAGCCCACCCCACTTCTACCCGACCGCACCCATGGCTTCAAAGTTGCACCCGCTCTCTTCTGCTCACGCGCCATGGCTGTCATGCGCAGCGGCCCCCACTTTTTCTCTGCACTCGGCGCGTCCGCCCGGACACTTGTCAACGTCCCAGCCGCCGTCCTTGGCAATCGTTTCAAATAACAAATCGTTTCGCGAATTCGCAGATAACGAGCACATTTTAGGCGGGGACTTGGAATTCTTCCACAACAAAAGAAAGAGCAGTACTGCCCACGAGAATGCCCACCAAGCATCTGCACAAGCTCTCAAATTTCATCATTCCCAAGCACCAGGTTTCAAGTTTTGCAACCAATGGCTCAATCTTTTTTTAAAACCATAATTATTTAAATGGCTCAATTTTCCCATCCAAACCAGGTTCATAAATTGAAAAGCTTTAAGTTCAACCTCTGAAACAAAGGCTAAAAGGCCAATTTTAGTCAATCTTTAGTCAATCACAACCCATAAAAATTACATTATTGGTTGGTTGTTTTTCCCCCAAAAAAAAAAGCAATATGTGTCTCCTTTTGCAAGCATTGGTCCTAGGTCCCCTCCCTTTAATTCGCTCCAGAGGTCGAATGACTCTTCTGCAGCGTATTATCCTTTTGCAAGCATTGGTCCTAGGTCCCCTCCCTTTAATACGCTCCAGAGGTCGAATGACTTCTGGAGCGTATTATCCTTTTGCAAGCATTGGTCCTAGGTCCCCTCCCTTTAATACGCTCCAGAGGTCGAATGACTTCTGGAGCGTATTATCCTTTTGCAAGCATTGGTCCTAGGTCCCCTCCCTTTAATACGCTCCAGAGGTCGAATGACTTCTGGAGCGTATTAAAGGGAGGGGACCTAGGACCAATGCTTCCGACCTCTGGAGCGTATTAAAGGGAGGGGACCTAGGACCAATGCTTGCAAAAGGAGATAGTTAATGGATTGTTATAATGTAGCTGCTAGGGTAATGTCAAAAAACACAGTCAATCCTTTCATCCACTTGGTTCTTAATATCAAAATTAGGCAAGCTACCAATAAAATACATTGGATTAGGCTTTAACTTAAAGGCTAATGAGTATAGTCATAGACTTTTGTTGATTTCATCTAGGAAAGATACATGAAAGGCTTATTTGGTCTTTCCTAGATGAAATCAATAAAAATCTATGTCTATACTCATTAACCTTTAAGTTAAAGCCTTATCCGATGTATTTTATTAGTAGCCCCTAGCATTGGCTTACTGCATTGATAGGAAGAGCTACAATGCTCTCAAAAATATGCATTGCCTTATGTTACCCTTTTTACGTTAACAAAAGTTGAAGAGCTGTTTTTGAAGGTTGTCACTGCAAAGCTTGGGTTGGCCCCAAGTTAGTGAGACATTTGCCTTCAACGCATTAGAATCCCAATGACAGACATGTGCATCGAATTTATCTTCCTTGGAGATCCTCACATGTTAAGTCCTAGGGAAGATTCTTGTCTGCCCAGGAGGGCTCAGATTGAGTGGATGAGTGCAATCATTGTAAGAAAATTACTATAGTATATGGAATTTCATCTTCATGGGCATTTTCCAAAAGAACGACGGATTTGATTATTGTACACAATCAGTGAGTTGGTGCCTTCCCCAAGGTGAGGCCCTAAGTAAACTATACCTTTCAATGTTTTTGTTTTTGAAAAAATGCGATGTAGTATACTTACATTCATCTTTTGTAAGGAATGCTAGGCAAAGCTTTTTCAATTTTAGGATTAAGTATTGAAAATCATCTTTGATTTTTTGGGGGAAAAGGGTTTTTTTGGCATATTACTACCAAATCCTACACTGATAGTATTTCTTTCATAAAAGTTATCACCAACAAAAATGAAGATATATGATGCTTTTGGCCAAATATACATAGATTGTCACCAAATTTGTGACATTTTTCAAAAACAGTGTCTAGGCAAAAGAGTTACTAAATGCATACCTTGGCATATCATGTCTAATAGCAAAGGGGTTTCAATGTACCTCATAAGACATGAGATACTCTCCTCAATGATGTTCGACTTGTTTCTCTTTTAGTAGAATTATAAATTTGGAGAACCACTTTTTTTTTTGGGGAGACGAGGAGCTCTAATTCAATATGTCTCTTATTTATTTGCCGTGCTCAAAAGAAGAGCTTTGAAAAACTATGCATCTCAAGAATGAATTAAAACAAACAAAACCTTAACATTTGCGAATCAAAATTCAAATGACGTAAAGATCGAGTTCATTATGTTCATTTGTTTGCATCAAGGCACAACTTGTTTATAAGATGCCTCCAAATCAAGAAACACCAACATAAATTGGCATTCCTCCTTCTGGAGGACAAGTCCCTATGAGCTAGGGAATAGTTGCATAGAAGTTTGGGCATTGTGAGTGGGTTACACCAACTCCATTGGCTCAATTTGTTTTCTATATAATTAATGTAATGCCGCTAGCTTGAGGATTAAAGTGAGTGACAACCTATCCCAATTGTTGGTCGGCTAAGTCTTCCTTAGAAGCGATAGAGCAACTATCCTCTCAAATTCATGGTTCTAGTTTTAATGTGAGTGCTCTTGAGCAATAGCTATACAAAATAGTTAGTGCACATCCTTTGAGAATCTGTACCAATGCACTTATTCTAGATGGAACAAATTTATAACCCTTGTTTGGAACCATGTTGCCTTGTTCTTCTAAAGTCTTGTTTTCATTCCTTAGTCCCAAATGTTTACACGATATAAATATTTTGTATAGATCTCTCGATGGAACAAATCTATGTCTCTTGTTTGGAACCATGTTGCCTTGTTCTTCTGAAGTCGTGTTTCATCCCTTAGTCCCAAATGTTTACACGATAGAAATATTTTATATACGTGATAGAAATATTTTGTATACATCTCCCGATGCATGACATCAAATATGTATCCCAAGCTATTATTTAAAACTTTTAGAAAAGAGAGATAGGAGTAGACAAAATGCGAAGAAATTTGTTAGGTGAAAATCGTATTCTCAATATATTCTGATGGGGCGAGATCACAAGCTTTCTACTAGTCAAAATGAGAATTTATTTGGCATGTGGTATTGTTGGAGCATGGCTGAGCAACAATGGAGGGAAATGAGCAAGAATGGCATGCAAGGTAGTTTCCCACAAAAGGTCACTTTAGAGAAGCCTATGGTTGTAAAAAGGTGGAGGCAACAGCAAATATGATAGGAGATGCTCTAAAAGAAACGTACATGTTTTGCAATAACGTTTAAGATCTCATGTTGTATCTTAAGATGTCTTAAAGGGATATGGTACTCATTGTTAACGAAAATAAATAAAATAAAAATGAGACACATATAGCCTTCCTTTCATCGCAAGTTGAAATTCATAGGCCTTTAACATCAAAACCTATAGCTAGCCACAATCAGAGCTAAAGTTTAACTTAATTTCTATTCACTAAAACGCACCCCCCCTCCTCTCTCTCTCTCTCTCTCTCTCTCTCTCTCTCTCTCTCTCACACACACACACACACACACACACACACACAATCTTCCCTTTGTCTAGAAGGGATATGGAATTTTAGGGAGGGGTAGCAAAGAACACGGCACCCCCAACTCATGGTACAAATGAATGGACATATCCATGGTCCTAGGGAGACTCCTATGATTATCACTTGAACAAATATGGAGAAAGGAGAGGAGAAGAGTGGACATGAGGAGACAGGGCACAGCTAGAGAGCACACCACAAATGACTAATTGTACACTAGATTTAGTTGAAAATGATGAATATATGAAAACCCTTTAGGGTTAGGGTTAGGGTTTCTAACCCTTTCCTTTATAGCACTCTATGTGTTAGTGCTATATGCACAATATTGAACACATGATGTTGAGATGGTTCCTCAACACCTTCGCTCAAGATCAACATCATGAAATAGGCCTTCCCTCAAGATGATGATTCTAAGGAATGGAAGGAGGACTGAACATTCCATTCCGTCACACCCCTTTAATGGGAATGTCCTTCCTCTACGTCAAACCAAGAGCTTGTCGATGCTTCTTGAAAAGCTCTTTGCCAAGTGGTTTGGTAAAGATGTCTATAACATTCTCTTTGCTATCATAATGCTACAGTGTGATGTCACTAAGTAACACTCTTTCTTTGATGAAGTGCTCTCTAACATCAATGTGCTTTGTCCTGGAGTGGTATACTGGATTCTTGGGCAATGCTTGAGCTAACTGATTATCACCATATATTGTTGTTGGCTTGGTCTCATCAAAGTAATCTTTTTCTGGCAATAGTCTTTTGAGCCATATAGCTTCACATGCACCTATTGTGAGTACCCTATATTCTGCTTCTCAATAGAAGACAAAGAAACAGTTGGTTGTTTGTTTGAAAACCATAATACAACACCTTTACCAAAAGGAAAAATGTATATCCTTGTGTGAATCTCCTGGTCTCATGATCTCCTACATAGTCACTATCATAGTATCCATGCAACCTTAGATGACTTACTCTATATTCTATTCCAAACTATCTTGTACCTTTGATGTATCTCAAGACTCTTTTGGATGCATTCTGATGTATCTCAAGACTCTTTTGGATGCATTCCAATGAGACTGTTTTGGATTTGCCATACACTGTACAAGTGAGCTTACTGCATAACAAATATCTTGCCTTGTGATAGTTAGATATATAAGTGATTCGATGAGTTGCCGAGTCTGTTATATGACTGTAGGCTTTTCTGGATGTTTGGTAAGTTTCAAACTCTGTTCTATGGGAGTGGCTGCAATCTTGCAATCTCCCATATAACTTCTTCAGAAGATAGTCAACATATTTTAGCTGACTCATGAACGTGCTATCTCTCCAGAACTCAATTCCAAGACAATAGTGCATAAGTCCAAGATCTTCCATGTCAGACTTTGCATATAAGTCTTGTTTTAGCTTGTTGATGAAGCTTTAATTAATTCTAGTCACAATCAAATCCTCTACGTACACAGCAATATGGTCAAGATTATGATGAGACTAATGCTCCAGTAGCAAAGATGGATTCCATATAATTTTTTATATCACTAGCGACACTCAACAAATGGAATGTGTACCAGAGCTAGATGTCAAAAATGCTTTTCTCAATGCTTACCTAGACGAGTAAGTCTACATGCAGCACAACCAGCATGATATGTTGAACCAGGGAAAGAGAACCAGGTTTGCCATCTCAAGAAAAGTCTCTACGGCTTAAAGCAAGCACCCAAAAGTTGGTAACACCACACCCCATCTCCATGCACAAGCCGCCAGGAGGACACAAAAGGATCAACAGACACTCAATGAAACTAGCAGATTTCTCTAATGCTCCCTAAGCTATCTTTTGTATGTTAGGGAGATAATGAGTCTAGTGGTCACACATTTGGCAAGCATTCAACTTGTCAAAAAGAGGTTTACTCTCTGCATGGAATCGTGGTGGTTTATGGCCCACATGCCTCACAAACACAAGCATGAAGGATCACATCTGCAAGATGAAGGAACATATGTCATTGACATTCTATCTCTCACACCATACAATGATAAGAAGAAACTTCATGAACCCAACTCACCAACATATCTTCTCCTTCATGTACATTTATGTGACCATATGGAAGCTTTTCTAGCACAAATATATGACAGTCCACCTCCAATCCTTGTGCAGTTGAGTCAATGCAGCATTGCCTTTGGGAGTGCACTCAGGTGAGGACAATTTGGAAGGGTGTTGCTAGGATACTTTGCATTTTTCATAGAGCACCCTTCTTCATGACCTAGGGATCAATTGCTTAGCTGTCACTCACTGGTCCACATGCTTTCTTCGAGGGACATGACATGGACACAACTTTCTTTGTTCGACGACACTTTGTGGAGTCATGCTCCCTCCGAGATGTTTCATTTACTCCATTCAGAGCTCCCCACACTTCTATAGACACATCTTGGGAGATTATGGCTAGTATTGCAGAATGGCATATTTGGAGAGCCAGATGTACAGAGGCTTTGGAGGACTCCCAGATTCACCCTTCTCAGACTATGGCCAGTATCTGGGCAGATACTATACACACTTTGATGGCCATTTGGGTGAACATACAGGGAACCTCCAGGACTGCTACTGCTAGGAGGGTTGCCTTTCTCAGAGTCTGGAAGGATTGTCCTTTCTTCTATGACTCTCCTTTAGGGATGAGGTGGCATTTTCAGCCGCCACTTGGGATTTTTGTTTGCTCATTTTGAGCTATTTTTTCTCATGCTTGACATGATGTACTCCCGCACGTGAGCTTGCTTTGTGGTTTTTATTCATACTTAATGAAGTACTTTTCTTGAAAAAACCTTGTGCATGAACATATCATTCCATCCATGTAATACATGGTCCTTCATATACAGATCATACCAAATATCCATATTGTCAAAGAACATCCATGCTCTAAGTCTTAAATGGAAGTAAAGTGAAAGAAGGAAGTAAATGGAAGTAAATAGAAGCTTACCTGCCAATGGACAGATGAGGACCAACCACCCATCATCATTCAACGTCGTTGCAGCTACAGTTGTGCCATACTTCAAGTGATCCTCTGTGAGTCTGTTCCAAGACGTGATGCCAACATCTCCAAAAATCTCAAAACTAGTCGAAAAGTCAAGCAACATAAAGCTTGCAGCCCACTTCACCTTCTTGCCAAATCTCCTATAGTCTGTGTCTTTTTGAGCCACTACTAAGAAAAACTCATGAGCCTGCATGTAAACACCTTTCTTCTTCCCATCAACAAAGTCCAAGCCCATGGCAATATAATCTCCAATGGAACAATTGCAAAGCAATGTGTCTCCTCGACACACAGTGGGATCCATAGGTGATGGACGATGAAAGACATAAGTGATCATCTCTTTCACAACCATCCTACTTCTTGTGATATACAATATCACAAATATAACAATATAACCTTTTCTTGCAGTAATGAAAATGATATAACAACGAGTTATTGTATACAGAGCAATTGTCTCTTGAAAGGAGAAATGATTATACCTTGGTCTTGGCCAATGCTTTCATGGTGTTCTTTATCAACATGAGCTGGAATCTCTACAACAACTGTGCAGTAAATTGAATCGGTCAATCTGTAACCAAAAATAGTTTCCACAACAATTGAACAAATTTATTAAAATTATTTAATAAACACCTTCTTCATCCTGGGGTGGAACCTCCTTCGATGGTGGCACAGAAGTTGTAGCCTTTTGACTCCCCTTGTCTTCCTTTCTTGTGGCCTTATCTTCACTTTTCTTGCTTGTAGAATATTGTGTGAAGAGATCTCTCTCTCTTGTCAAAACTTGACCATCGGTGAAGTCAATCCACCAAGGGCAGTGTGCAAGTTCCCATTGAGACAATGCATGCATGGTTCCAGGGTACATGCAACTTGTTGGGTTCCCAATCTCCAACCACCCTTTGCACTATCTAGGCAAATCATTCAATTTTCCTTCTTGCACCAAGTGAGAGAGATACCTTGAAGACATACAGTTTAATGTTGTGTCAAAGTTCTCATAAAGATAATGCAACGTAACCCTAAACCACCCTTTGCACTGCCTAGGGAGATCTTTCAATTTTCCTTCTTGCACCAAGTGGGAGAGATACCTTAAAGATTGTATAACATACAATTTAATGTTGTGTCAAAGTGCTCATCAACGAAGATAATGCAACATAACAAAATAACTCAAAACTATACCTAAAGACCACACGTTGTGCTACTTGATCAAGCTCTGTTGCCTTCCTCTGTGCTCCTCCATCTCCTCTTCTCCCACTCTTGAGCTCAGCCTTGTTGCCATCCCTAGATCTCAAGGAAGCAAACATATGCTTTCGGCCCTCCAACTTAATGTCCTCTACATATTGTTGTAGTGTATAATCTTCCGGCAAATCAAGAGGCTAGGTCATTGCACAAAGTGCACATAAATCCTCCAAAGCCATTGATGATTGGATCTCCACTTTCTCAAGGAATGTCTCCTTTTTAACCACCTACTTGGAAAGAAATCAAACTAGCACATCAAAGAAAGAAATCAAACTAAGCACATACCATCATGAGAAAATATAGGACAGGCATGAAACACTTACCCTCTATACTCATTGTCTCCTGTAGGCATAAAATACATCTCCCTCATCCTCTTGTTAGCATCGAGAAGTAATAGCAACGTGAGTCTCTTCTCATTTCTCAACTCTGCATTAGCAAGATACTTTAGCTTGGATAAGGTAACAATAGAATCATGACTTTCAAAGCGCAATCAAAAAACCTTTTTCTTCCACACATCACCAAGTTTAGGATCAAGGATGTTGAGCACCTAGGATGATTAAACATAAGCAAAAAGATAAGATACTTCACATTAAAAGCCATTAATAGCATTCAAGAAAAAGATGGTCACATACCATTCCCATTTTATTCGAGTACTTTTTGTGAATTCTTGTACGCATTTTGCGCTCAGCCTCTGCCCTCCTCTCTTCAAAAACTGTCTTTCCCACTTGTTCTATTGCTTGCGTAAGGTCCCCAGTGTATTCAACCTATGAAATCAAGACCCTTGAGAAATAGTGAATGGATACAATTAAACATGAATTAAACATGCTAATCTTGCTAAATGAAAACAATGAATATAATGAGAAATGTGAATACAATAAAAATGAGCACACCTGAAACACCAAACGTGCAAGATATCCTCTTGTCGAGCTCTTGTCAAAGGATACCATTGTTTTTTCCTTTTTGAATCCCTTGTCCTTGCTTTCTCAATGACTACACATTGTTCACTAGTCAAAGTACTAAGAAACAAGGTGGCATCACACTCACATATATTGTTTGTGTTATCAAGAGTGTCTCGTACACTAGGTTTAATGATAGCATGCTCATTCAATCTACACAAATAGACAAGGTTCAAATAGCATTCTAGTTATTAGTTTCCATATCAAATCGTGCACGGCATCAAAGAAAACATTTTAATGTACTTACAAATTCATTCTTTGCAATCCGGCAAGCAATGCAATCTCTGAAGTACAGCGAGGGTCTATCACTATGCACATCACCCTAATGTGTCTTGCCTTAGTCTCCATGCAGGCGTCAGAAATCAATTGCATCCATGCTATGCTAGGATGATTGCCCTCCCATACATAAAACATCTTCTTACACATAAATTGCCACTCTTTCTTACTTGCAAGCTCCTTTTCAAATTCACCTTCAACTTTTCTCCACAATGGTGTACATGTTTCTCTGACTTCATTTGTGACTTTTGTTTCCTCCCCATTTGAAGTGCAAAGAGAAGCAATGAAAGCCCCTTTTCCCGGGGGATTCACTCTTCATGAAAGGGGGACGTCACCTGCGTGCATGAACTTCAAGAAAACCCCCTATTTAAGATCCATGTAGGATGATAAAACACCCTTATTTAAGCTTATAAGATACCACCAAAATTCTATTATGTCCCCCCTTTCCTTAAATCTACGTTCTTTCTCAAGCATTTAGATCACACAATAAGAAAATTTAGATTACTTTCCCTATGACTATTTAAAACCATACACAAAACCAAACTTGTTTGGACTAGTTATCCAAGGTAGCCTATACTATGTCCCCCCTCTTAAATATGGCATGGCCCCCCTAACTTAAATTCAATATTGGGAAAAAATAAAAGGCCCCCCACCTCTAATGTATAAGCTTATGCCTCATTTAAAAAAACCCCCGTATTGTACACTCACGTGATATCATAAGTTTCCTCTTGTGAATCCCCCGGGCCCCTTTTTCAGGTAAGTAACCTTCATATTGAAAAGAACTTTTAAGTATTGCCACATCAAACCTCAAACCACGTACACGAGCATATGGAATCATCCTACACAATTCAGAGCCAAGGAGTCTACATCTGCCAATGACATCACCTCCTCTTGCCATCTCCACCTCCATTTCTGCAAGATCCACATCTATCACTTCATCCTATTGTGGAAGTGACCACTCAATGTCTTCATCCATACCCTGAATTGCAACAGTATCCACTTTAAGAACCTCTCTTTCATTCCCTACATTGTCATGCACAGATCCCTCACTTAGGGGGCACTCTCTTTTCCTCCTTTGTGCCCTTGCAGGAGTGGCAAGAGGAGGCTTTTTGTTTTCACAAAGTTTCAAAACCCTCTTCTTGACCATGATTCCAAGACTAAAATCCACCAACAACAAAAAGCAATCCATGATGAAAAAACAATCAATCTGTTATTTTTCAAGCATTTGCTATATCAAGGTAGGCCAAAAATCACCTTTTTGCTCGAGCCCCAACAAATGGCTCCAAGAGTAAGCACGAGCACAACACTAATATGCCCTCCTAAATCTGCACGAGGTACAACCTTTTGCACAATGTATTAATACACTGTGCTACAACCTGCAAATTGCCTTGTTTAAGGACCTCTGAAATCTTGCCTTCCTCAAGCGCAAATCTAGAATTGTCACAATGTTTGGAACCGCGTATTAATATGCTGTGATCTGGCCAACAAATCAATGCCTAAAATACATCATTCTTGCCAACAAATCACCTCAACGGAGAACTGAAAAAAGGCAAACTCTAAAATATTTATAGCATGAGACAATGGTACAACATTTGAAAAAAAGCAAGATTTACAAGGTTTCCCAGTGCATATTAAGACACGTGCTCTACCAATGAAAATAATGAGTTCAGAGCTTGTCTGCAAGGCCTTCACTCCAAACTTGCTATGGTACTAGATTTTATCTACATGGCTCTAGTCGAGTTGGAGATGACGATTTGATCAGAAAGCTCTGTGATCTGTGAGGAAGTGGTAATTCAAACAGTGATTTAGTTAAAGAGAAAGTGGTAATTCAAACTAAGAGGAAGTGGTAATTCAAACAATGATTCAAGCAGAGGAGCTACTTCATCTTGTCAAGGACAGAGCGTTTGCATGCAAGGCAATCATTTCAGTTTTGAGTAGCTCACAAGGATTGAAGTGTTTAGCCTTGGCGTCAGGATTGAGTCTTGGCATCAAGAGCGAAGATGCGGTAGCCAGCTGGATCAAAGATGTGCAGGTCCATGTCCCTAGGGAAGCTTGAAGCAAAGATGCGCAGGATGTTTGAAGCAAAGATGGGGAAGCTTGAGAACAATCTTTGCCTCTTAGATCTTGGACCCTCGTAGAAGCAAAGCTTGAAGCAAAGATGGGGAAGATGGAGCAATGGAGAGAAGAGGGAGAAACTGACAGATTTTCAGCATGATGGAGCGTCAGGATTGAGTAGTGACCACAAGCTGCTGCTTGGAAGGGAAGTCTCTATAGCCCCAGGGTCATTGAAGCCGAGCTACAATTTGGGAATAAAGGCTCCATGGTAAATAGGCTTATCTAATTCTACAATGCACTCATCTGGGGTTCATGCAAGTAGAGCAAACTAAAGATTTGAGAACCGTATCTACTGTCTCTAGGCAAAAAACATACGAAGCTTTGAAAAGGCAAGAGGAGGCCTGTTCGGCCACATTCTCCGAAGATGAAATCATTCAATCCATCTACTTTCCCCCTATGATATGCTCCATTGTACACCCACAAATTGATGGAAGCCAAAATTGTTTGCAAGGAAGCAAGGCAAATGCAGATGAAAGGAAAAAGGAGAAGGTACCTGATGAGAAGGAGGGGGAAGGGGAGAAAAATGCAGAGGAGAAGGAGCAACTGGTGCTGCTGGTGGTAAGCTACTTGTGACCCAAAGTAGCTCACAAGGTAGGAGTCTTGGCATCAGGATTCTTGGTGTTAGGATTGAGTAGCTCACAAGGATTGAAGTGTTTAGTCTTGGCGTTAGGATTGAGTCTTGGCATCAGGAGTGAAGATGCGGCAGTCAATTGAAGCGAAGATTGTGGGGGTTAAAGGTCACTGTGCCTTTACCCCGGTTATGTACAATACTCAAACACATATATAAATGAATGAAAAAGAAGATTAGGGTGGCTCTGCACCCACCAAAACTTGTGTGGCTCTCTGTCTCTCTCCTTCTTCCGTTCTTGCTTCCGTTGAGAGCACTCTCAACTGGTATCAGAGCCCGAGTGATCTAGTTGAGCGTGCGTGAATGCCTAGAAGCTCAACAGCTCTGTGGGAGGAAGGAGAAGCTCTGTGGGAAGCTTTGTGGATGACTTTACTTGCATCCGAGTGTGTAGAGACCCTGGAGGAACCTTTGGAAAAGTCACTTTGGTTTTGCGAAGTGGTTTTGAGAGCTTGTTAAGTGTTTTCAAAGAAAAAGCTGTTTTTTGAGCTTTTCCCTGTTCCGTTCGATGACAGAGACTCCGTATTGACTTGTAGAGGCAACTATTGCTTGCTTTTGGTATCCACTTCACTTCAGGAGCTTGGAAACACCTTCATTCTTGAATCTGGGATCATTTCATTGGATTTCTGACTCACTGTGTCAGTTTCTACGTTTTTCTGCCCGGGTGTTGGAACTCAAGTTTGGAGCAACCATTTCCAGATCTGTCAGTTCCGGTGGACTCAGGAGGTCCTAAAACTTCTATGTTGCTCATCATTCGCACTCCGGTGGAGTTTACAAACAGCTCTATTTCCAAACCCCAAAAACCCCTACCTGTCAGTTCTTACGCGATTCGGTGGAGGATTTTCAGAGTTATAGATCTCTATGTATTCGATTTCGTCTCTCTGTTATGCATTTTTCATTCTAAGGTTTTGAAACCTTAGATTTATGCCACATGGCAGTGGATAAGTGTTGACTCCCATTTCTCACTCATCGGTTGGGATTTTGGAGTTCCGGTAAAAGAGAGATATTTGCAAATTTTCTTGCTGATTCCGATTATGCAATGGTGCCCATGTTTTGAGGCATCTCAGGTTCTATTTTCATTAGCGGTCATTACCGTGGGACCATGATTTCTTGAGCATACCTTATGCAGAGCACTCTGGTTGCAGTTTGAGCAGTGTGCGCTCATTCGTGGTGTGCATTGGGTTGCAGTGGATGATTTATAGGCCATTTGGATGCATTGCGGTCCTTATTGGACATTGCGCTGATAGGCCCAAATTGCCTTGTGGGATGCTATTTTTATGGACGCTTTGCACATGGATGCTATTTTATGCTGAGGGACAGCTTTGACACATTGCAGGTGATGCACTGATAGTGCTATGCTCTCTTGGATGAGATATTATTAATGCATATGCCAGTGGACGGTGTTTATGCTTGAGTCATTTGGCACTTATTGGCATTTTGGATTGCCATTGCAGTTGGCATTTTCTTTTGGGCCAGATTTGCTCATATGGATGCATAGTATATGCACATGAGTCAGATGCTTTGAGACATGAGTTTTGGTGATATTTCACTCTATTGTGGCATACACATTTGGGTGCACCTGGTATTTGGTGTGATTCTCTCTTGTAGGAACTAGCATTTGGGATTTTGCTTCATTTGCATCATGGCATCCTCTTCCATGTCTGAAAAGGAGTTTTTAAGCATTAAAAAGTTTGATGGGACAAACTTTTCCTTGTGGAAAGAACAAATAAGGGATGTGCTTATTCAAAAGAAGCAGATTAAACCCTTGGCAGGGATTGAAGCTAAGCCTGCAAATATGTCTGAGGATGATTGGAATGAGTCGGATGCATTAGCAAAGTCTACTATTAGACTTCATCTTGTAGAGTCAGTTTATTTCACAGTACTAAATGAGCAAACTACGAAAGATTTGTGGAAGAAACTGTGTGCCACTTCATGAGGTAAACTTTATTAGAAACTGTTTACCTCATGAAGAGGTTGTTTGAGCTGCAGATGAAGGAAGGGGTCTCCATTGCTTCTCACTTGAATGAATTCAATATTATTTTTAGCCAGCTTCAGGCTCAGAAGATGAATTTTGATGCGGATACTAAGGCAATATTTCTCTTATGTTCATTGCCATCCTCATGGGATACCTTCCGTACAGCTATCAGTAACTCTGCACCTGGTGGAGTACTAAAATTTGATGATGTTGTGGGTAGCTTGTTGGTTGAGGAGATTAGACGGAAGTCTATGGATGGCAATAAGCAGGATGCAGCCTTAAATGTGCAAAGGGGCAGATCACAGTTCAGGGGAAAGTCCCAAGAAAGAGGAAAGTCTCGTAGCAAATCCAGGGCACGGAACATTGAGTGTTACCACTGTGGCAAGAAGGGCCATATGAAAAAGGATTGCTACAAGCTGAAAAGAGAGCAAAAGGATAAGAAAAAGAATGCAAATTGGGGTGCAAATCAAAAGGAAGAGAGTCCAAGGGAGGACAAAGGAAAAGTGAAGATCGAGATCAATGCAGTCACACATGATAGTGACAATGACGTTCTCCTCATGTCTAGTTTATCTACAGAGTTGCTTACCACTTCAGATGATGCATATTCCCAGGATTGGATTTTGGATTCTGGTGCTTCATTCCATGTTACTCCCCATAGGGAATGGTTCTCCACTTATGACAGTGGAAAGACAGGTTGTGTGCATCTTGGAAATGACTATGCATGTGACATAGTGGGAGTAGGTGACATAAAGTTTTCTTTTGCAAATGGGTTTGCATTTATTTTGAAACATGTGAGACATGTGCCTAAGTTGACCAAGACTCTTATTTCAGTGGGTCAGCTAGATGATGTTGGTTTTCACACCACTTTTGGCTTTCAGAGTTGGAAAATTCAGAAGGGCTCTATGCTTTTGGCTAAGGGTGCCAAGTGTGGGACTTTCTATCCCTTACATGTATCAGGGGTATTTGATCATGTTGTTGCAATAACCGAGCAGCCAAGCACTTCTTTGTGGCATTGCAGGTTGGGGCACATGAGCCAGAATGGAATGAAACTCTTATGCCGTTTGGGTTATGTACCGCATTTGAGTTTCTCTGATTTTGAATTTTGTGAGCACTATCTCTATGGGAAGCAGACTAAATCAGCCCATAAAAGAAGGGGAAAGAAAGAGTTTGAAAAGCTTGATTTGGTGCATTCAGACATATGTGGTCCCATGCCTACACGGTCATTAGGCAGGGCTGAATACTATGTGACATTCATTGATGATGCAACTAGGAAAGTGTGGGCTTATGCTATAGTTTGGAAGAGTGATGTGTTCCAGGTATTTCAGAAATTGCTGGCCTTGGTTGAGAATCATTCAGGTAGAATGCTTAAATGCCTACGGACTGACAATAGTGGAGAGTATCTCTCTCATGACTTTCAGCATTTCTGTGATACACGTGGGATTAAGAGGGAGCTCACATCCCCTCATACTCCAAAACAAAATCCAGTTGCAAAAAAGATGAATCATACCATTCAAGAAAGGTTGCAATGCATGCTTTCCAATGCAAGTCTTTTTGGTGGTTTTTGGGCTGAGGCAATGAAGACTGTAGTGCATGTGATCAATAGATCACCTAGTAAGAGTTTGGATGGTGGTATCCCTGAAGAGGCATGGAGTGGCAAGAAGCCCTCTTACTCTCATTTGCGTATATTTGGGTGTGAGGCATATGCACATGTGCCAAAAGAGCTTCAAAAGAAGCTAGGTTCTAAGTCTAAGAAATGCATCTTTCTGAGTTATGGTGAAAGTGGAGAGATGGGCTATCGTCTCTGGGATCCAGAAGCAAAGAAGATCATACACAGCCATGATGTAGTCTTCAATGAGAAGAAGATGCATAAGGCACCCATGATGTGGAAATGAGGAGAATCACTTTCCAGGATGTGAATTCACCTGCATATGTTGATAGACAGCAAGCTGTCCATGCACCAAATGTGCAAGAAATGGTACCACCAAGTACTCCCACAAGTATACAATCAAGGGTAGATGATGGATCATCTATTGGTGGAAATGATGAGCCAAATGTAGCTGATATGCAGGTGGGATAGCAAGCTGAAATGCCCTTGAGAAGATCATCTAGAGTGTCTAGACCGCCTGATAGGTTTGTTCCAGGGGTAGACTATGTGATGCTTACTGATTGCGGGGAGCCTTCTTGCTATAGAGAGGCTATGATGCGCGAAGATCAATGCAAGTGGGAGTATGCTATGCAATCAGAGATGAGTTCACTTATGAAGAATAAGACTTGGGACTTGGTTTCTTTGCCACATGGAAAGAAAGCATTGCCATGTAAATGGGTCTACAAAATGAAGGTCACAAGTGATGATGTGCCTAGGTATAAGGCCCATTTGGTCGCTAAAGGGTTCAAGCAAGAGAAGGGTGTGGACTTTGATGAGATATTCTCTCCGGTTGTGAAGATGACCACACTTAGATGCATGCTTGGACTAGTGGCATCAGAGGATATGGAGCTTATGCAGATGGATGTCAAGACAGCTTTCTTGCATGGGGATTTGCATGAGGAAATTTACATGGTGTAGCCGGAAGGCTTTGAAGAAAAGGGCAAAGAGCATTTAGTTTACAAGCTGAAGAAGAGTCTCTATGGTCTTAAGCAAGCGCCTAGAGAATGGTATCAGAAGTTTGATGCTTTCATTCGGTCCCAGGGTTTTAGAAGGAGTGAAATTGATCACTGCCTCTACACTAAAAGGGCAAAGGATAATAGCTTGATAATCTTGACACTATATGTGGATGATATGCTATTGGCTAGCAAGAATACTTATGAGTTAGATGCATTAAAGGCCAAGTTGCATGAGGCCTTTGATATGAAGGATTTGGGACTTGCAGGTCATATTCTTGGTATGCGCATCACGCATGATCGGAGTAGGAAACTCCTTTGGCTTTCATAAAAAGAGTATGTTACAAAAGTATTGCAGCGTTTCAATATGGAGGGGGGGAAGGCAGTGAGTACTCCATTGCCTCCATATGTGAAACTGAGTCATACAGATAGTCTCAAATCAGATGAGGAGAGAGCCATGATGGCCAAGGTTCCTTATGCATCAGCGGTTGGGAGTCTTATGTATGCTATGATAGCTACTAGACCAGACATTGCATTTGCAGTGGGAGTTGTTAGCCGGTATATGGCTAATCCAGGATAGAGGCATTGGGAGGCAGTTAAGTGCATCATGAGGTACATGAAGGGTACCAAGTAGATGTGCATCTGCTTTGGTAGAGGAGACATGCATGTACTTGGGTACATAGATTCAGACTATGCAGGGCATGTGGATAGTAGGAGATCCACTTCTGGTTATGTGTTCACCTTTGCAAGTGGTGCAGTGTCGTGGATGTCTCACGCACAGAAGCGCGTTGCTTTGTCTACCACAGAGGCTGAGTATGTTGCAGCCACAGAGGGTTGCAAGGAGGCTATATGGCTTGATCGGCTAGTGGGAGATTTGGGGATTCATACAGGTGTACCGACATTGCATAGTGATTCCATGAGTGCTATTCAACTAGCACGGAATCTGGTCTTTCATGCAAAGACCAAACACATTGAGGTCAGGTACCATTTCATCAGGGAGGTACTTGAGGACAAGTGCATAGAGCTTGTCAAGGTTCATACAGACGATAACCCTGCAGATATGCTGATGAAGAGTCTACCTAGTCAGCGGTTTGAGTATTGTCGTGTATTGATGGGCATTGGATAGTATGCTCACTGGTTGTTCTCCCTTAAAGGCACATTGTCCTTTAAGTGGGAGGTTGTGGGGGTTAAAAGTCACTGTGCCTTTACCCTGGTTATGTACAATACTCAAACACATATATAAATGAATGAAAAAGAAGATTAGGGTGGTTCTGCACCCACCAAAACTTGTGTGGCTCTCTGTCTCTGTCTCTCTCTCTCCTTCCATTCTTGCTTCTGTTGAGAGCACTCTCAAAGATGGAGCAAAGATCCGCAGGATGTCCTTGGGTAAGCTTGAAGCAAAGATGCGCAGGATGTTTGAAGCAAAGATGGGGAAGATTGAGAGCAATCTTTGCCTCTTAGATCCTGGACCCTTGTAGAAGCAAAGCTTGAAGCAAAGATGGGGAAGATGGAGCAATGGAGAGAAGAGGGAGCAATTGACAGATTTTCAGCGTGATGGAGCGTCAGATTTATAGCATGATAGAGCATCAATTTTTTAGTGATGAAGATGGTAGCTGCTTTGGAGTGTGATGGAGCATTAGATTTTTGGCTGAACGCTCAGTTAGGCAAAATATTACTCTCATCCAATTTTTCAGCCTCATCTATGGATTGTTGCTCATGGGCCTTGTTTATGGATGGTTGCTCTTGGGCCAAGCTTTTTTAGAAGTGTTGTAAGATTTAGCATTGTGGAGGTTATTTGAGGTGCTATAATGTGGATTGTGCTTATAATGAGCGCACTAGTTTAGTAAATGAAACACAGTGGAAAGGCAAGCTAAAGAAGACACCCTTTGTAGGACCACTCAACAAGGAGATGGGAACATTAGTTTGCAAGCATTGTGGTAAGTCACCAGAGTGTGTAGAATTATGTGCTACAATCATATACTATTGTCTCCCACATGACTGTGAAAGAGTTACCAGATGCGCAATTCATATGGGTATGCACGACCACCCTGTGGAACAAGGGATCTCAAGGCAAAAAAGATAATAGGTTGAGGACATGGTTTTGGTGCATGCTAAGGTGTCTCCAAATGCAAACTATTGATGGATATGTTGCTTGTTGAGATGAAGACACTAAGCATGAAGAATTAACTGAGACAAGGCTTAATGAAATGCTGGAAACAATAACCCCTTTGTGCCATCAGAGGCACCTTCAAAGATCTATTGAGTGTGCAAGAAAGAATTCTTCCATTGGTGATGGAGTCTTGGATGCAATCCTAGCCTTGAAGAAGAGATGTACTTATCCTTTCGTGCAAAGTATATTGTTTCCTGGCCAACTACAAGATAAGATTCAACCTCATATTTTTAAAATGTCCTCTATAGGCCCTACCTCTGGAGTAGATATTGTTAATAGAATGAGGTTTGGGGGAAATCTTGGTCAAATGTGGGTGCATTTTGATCACATACAATGTGTTAAAGGGTGGGCCACTATGGCTGCTCATGTATATGACCCCTATATAAGTGAGCTATTGACCATTGCTACATGTGAGTTTAAAGTACAGAACACAGATGCACAGATGAAATTTTGGCACATGTTAAATGAGCAGATGTTGCAAAATGGGTTTGAGAAACCAAACTTTTGAGGGTTTATGGCAAATAGTGCCGGTTCAAATTGGTTGGCTATAAGGATTGTGTACAATGGAGGGCCAAAAAAATAGAATGGAGGGAAAGGAGAGAACTTGTATTTTCCATTGGGAAATGAGTATGGTTGATCACACAAGATGCTGCATTACCTCCCAGTTTCAAGAGGAACACAAATCATTATGCCAAAGTTAGAGAAACACAACTACAGATGTTGCAGTAGATGAATGGAAAAATAGGATTAGAAAGTTTTGGTCTCCTACCCATGTGAAGGAAGGTGAATTGACTACCCTCCAAGTGCGGATGGCCTTTTGGGACATTTGTGTTAATCAATGGGGAGGCATGTTCTTAACGCAACATGAAAATGCTGGCTTTGTCCCTACAGTGAATCTATATGAGAACAAGCAATCTAGCATTAGAGCGGGTCATGGGTTGCAAAAATATATATCTGTATGAAGCTTTGGTTTCAGATCTTGCAATGAGTGCTTTACAAAGTGCCCATTATCATGCATACATGTAAGGAAACACTCCGAGACTGGACTAGATTTGGAGGTTTTGCGAAGATGAGTTTTTGAGGGTAATTCTAGTAGAGCACAACAAAACAAGCTTGTGGATTTGATAGAGGGTGTTCTAGAAGAGGCTGGATTGAACTCTCCAAAGGTGAAGAGACCCATGACTGAACCCTTGACAACAAGAAGAAAGAGGGGTTCAGGATTACCTACTACTGAGGAGCATGAACTATATTTTGACCCCTCCTACCTTTTGTCCGCTCATCGCTCAGGGGTTTTTGCTCAGAAAATGCAAACCCCCGGCAAAAACCTAACATGTGCAGAGTGTATGGAGAATGGTAGCAATGTATAGGAGATGAAAAGAGATCCTTGTCTCAATTTTGGTAATGTTTTGCACATACAATAGCAAAAATTTGTGCGTTTGGTATATCAATACCTTCAGTCTTTACAAATGTTTAAAAGTAAGTAGAGCCAAACAAGTGTGGAGTAGATGAAAGAGACATCTCTGTCTTTCTTCAGTATCTATTGCATAAACATGTCATGGATACTTTTTGTAAGTGCAAGGTCGATGGGTTGTGATTTTCATATACATGGAAATAATGAAGATTTTTTGGTTTAGACTAGCTTCAACACCTTTGGTATTTCACTCTACTGTGCACGAACTTTTTTTCCATTAAAATATTGGATGCATTATGAAATATGCTCCACTACTTTAAGTAGACTGATGGGAATTGATTGTTTGAGAACTAATTTGGCATCACTGCCTGTCTAGCTTAATTCTTTGCATGGCTTCCTTGCTATTACTAAATTCTTTCTCTAATGGCTTGCTCGATTTTCTTGAATTTACAGTGCCATGATTATGGAGACTATGATTTAGCTCTTCTATCCTCAGATTATTCATGAAAAATATGTGTGGCTTTGAAGTGTAGTATAGTGTCATGCAAAAGCCAAAATAAAAGTTTATTTCTATGCTCATATGATGTTAGGGTAGACGGATAAAAAATCAGGAAAAATATCCAAAAATTGAAGCTTCTTATGCTCCTTTTATTTGTTGTGAATAAGAAATAGATACATATATAGACAGATTTTGCTCATCCATGTGAGAGGTAATTGATCTCTAGAGGTGCCTGTAATGAGAAATAGGATGCTCAGAGTCTAAAGAGGAGCATCCAAAATAAAAGTTTATTTCTATGCTCATATGATGTTAGGGTAGACGGATAAAAGGTTAGGAAAAATATCCAAAAATTGTTCTTATGCTCCTTTTATTTGTTGTAAATAAGAAATAAATATATATATAGACAGATTTTCTTCGTCCATGTGAGAGGTAATGGATCTCTAGAGGTGCCTATAATGAGAAATAGGTTGCTCAGAGTCTAGAGAGATGAGCAACAACTTTCCCTACACCACACTTTTGGCCGTTTCATGTTTTCAGTTGTATTTGATGTTGGTTACAATATTCTTTCCCCAATACAATAAATGAATGATTTGGATGGTCTGCTCACTTTTTTATGCTTGGTGTAATAGCTCTACTCAATTTTTCTTGCTCGCTTTTTGGTAACCCTCATCGGCCGCTACGTACTGTGAATGCACATTTCATAGGATTCAAGGTGAAGGATACCTCCCTGCATCATTGGAAGCACTTCTGCAAATTCTCTAGGTGCTCGGTGAATGTTCTGAACACACTGAGATCATCAAGGAAGATCTGCTAGAAGTCTATCAAGTACGAGCCGAAAATCTCCTGCATTGCTCGCTGAAAAGTAGAGGGGGCATTCCACAATCCAAACCATATGATTGTATAGACATAAACAATCCATGTATGACAGAGGAAATGGATCTGGTACCATGGCCGCATTCAGATTGTGGTAATCTACACAAATCCGTAATTTCTTATTCTTCTTCGGCACGATGACAATAGGTGAAATGCATTCCGGGTTCTTGGTCGGTGCAATCAATCACCTCCGCGTCTGCATCCTCGAATTCCGCCACCGTCACCGCCGCATTGGAACGACTGTTGTGGTTGCTCCTCTTGCACAAAAGATGCACCCGGATCCTCCTGTTGACCAATTGATCTTTGGCCATGCCCATTATAGTGGCATCCCACTGTGTTGTGGGTATTTGTCAAGTAGATCGTGGCACCAATTCACATTAAGGGCACACACAACTGCGGAATGACTAGGATTGCGGCAGTGAGTGCACCATATACCTTTCAACCCTTTGGGGACTGATCCTTCTCTGAAAGCCACTGGAGCGCCCTTACCCCCTTTAGAGGCTTGTCGGGTCTTCATTTCCACTTCGAGTCGGATTCCTTCGAGCTAGTTTCTTCAAAGCTTTCATCAGAGATGGCAACATTCGAATCTTCATCGCTATCATCCAACTTCTTCAATTTTGCCAATTTCTTCTTGGTTTTGCTTTTTGAGGATTTGCAGTTGGCTATCCTATCGTGTAGAGACTCCCCTGCTTACACTGCTTGTGCCATAATCGCCATGAGTGTTGTTTGTGTTTGATCCACTGTGGCCAATGCCATCCGCAAGTCCCTAGACATCCCCAAAATAAAGTAGTTGTTCAGCATCTCTTGAGCAGGTCGATTCACTTGTGGCACCCGCTCCATGAGAGTTGAATTTGGACTCATAATCCTCCACATCGAGATCTCCCTGATCCAACCGACGCAATCTATCGAGAGTTTGCAGAATCATTTTTTCCTTATGAAATTGTCTCAAGAATGCATCGCGGATGAGATCATATGTGGCGAACTGATCCATCGCATACACTACAAGCCACCTTGACACCTTGCCTACTAAGGTTGACTCAAAAATTACCTCCTGTCAGAGTGGTACCACGGGTGGCGGATTGTTGACCACATACACCTCAAACTGTCGAAACAGGAGCATCCAGGTCATCAGATTTTTTTCTTGAAAACTAGGCACACTTGACTTGGCCCACCATCATGGCGCTTCCAATGTTTGGTGCTCCTCCTCCTGATGGTACTCCTTGCCCAAAGAGGTTGTGAGAAGCTACCAAAACCATTGTTGGAGATGAGGATGCACTCAACAGCCTGCGTCCATCCAACGAGACCCACACCAGCTCACCCGACCACGCAGCTGTGGTGGTGAAAGTGAATGGGAAAGCATCCCTTGACACCGGCCAACTCCTCTAAGAGAGCCTTGCAACATGATGTCTCCATGCTTGGGATCACTCCTCTGTCACCATAACCACGTCATTGGTGTCAAAGGGTCAAGAGGGCCTTGCGAGCGTGTGCGCATGCATGCCTACTTAAAAGATAACAATTGTAGAATGCTTTGCCAAGACCACCAAATGAGGTTCTTCATTGGGATTTCCACACTCGCTCGACTGTAAGCAGGATACTGGGGATTGGTTTGCATCCACTAGAGTTCATCTCGAAAGCCACAGATGTGACACCTCACCATTGCAATCTCCTCCTAAATCTCCATCGGAGTGCATGCCACTGCGTGCAAATCTCCATGTGAAGTGCCTCTGCAGTGACAGCAAAAGGAGCGGACGACATGAGCTTGCCAAAACACCTTGTCAAAAGCAAGTCAATTGCTAGATCGCGAATCCCTTTCGTGAAAGTAAGAATGTGCATCGTGATCGCCAATGTGTAGCATCATAACTCAACGCATACGCTACGGGGAATAGAGATAAAATGAGATGCGCAACATCCACAGATAGAATACAAAGAATGCGAATAGAAAGATACAACACTGGAGAACTCTGTATTCTTGGAGCAAGAGCTCTCTCAACAACTATGTAAAAGAACAGAGACGAAATGCTAGGAATGGCATGCATACAAGAACCGACTGTCGGTTAGAAACTGTTGAAGACTCAACCACTTGGAAGACTAAACCACCAATCGTTGCGGCTAACCTACCCTTGCACACCTCTCATAGTCATTGCTACTAACCCGCATGGTTATGCAATAACAGTTGGTTTGTTTTATAGGCACTATATTATCTTTTTTTTTGTGGGAAGCGTGATGTTTTTTTGGAGCACTAGGTGCCTAGATATTGGAAAGTTTGTGGGGTTTATTATTGTTGCTTATTGTTATTGTTTATTTTTGTTATTGCTTACTTTGAAATTGCATATAGAAAGAGCAAGGCTAGTTGAAAAAAGTTTATTTAATTTGAAAAGTAATGTATGGACCCAATCTGCTTCGAAAATCTAAAATGACCATAGAGAGCAATGACAACATCCAATGAATCAGGGGAGGCATGGAGAAGAGTGAATTTTTCTTGCAATTCCTCTTTTTTTCATAAGAAGGGAGGAGTGGTTTCGGATTTGTTTATCAGGGCAGGTGGGGCCATCGATGCAGGGACAATGGCTAGTGTCCATGTCATGGGTGTGGGTTTTGATCCAAACGTTGTGAATTGGATATTGGGACATAGAGGTGAGCCATTTCGGTTTACATAGCTCGATGCAATGGTTGAATTTTCTATTATTTCATCTTGTGGTACAAAATGACATCGAAGATTAGTTTTTAGCTATGCCAAATTGATTTCTTTTAATAAGACGTGTAGTGCAAGGTCATGAGATACTCCTACTTCCACACCTCATAACTAGAGCTTGGAGAGCCCATTGAGTACATTGACTTTTGGTAAGGCAAAAGATTTTCTTCTATGGAATAATTTTTTGTCTAATAAGGGAGGATTTACTCAAAATGGCAGTTATGATAGTGGTATGCCTTTTTATGTAGAACAAATGGCTGGGCAGAAGGAGTCTAATAAGTAGGCAATATGTGCCAAAGTCAAAATCAAAGAGGAGAAGCAATCATTGCATTTAAGTGGATGACATTGCTTTGGAGGAGTATCCATATCTATGTCCATCAATGAATGCCTCAACAAACTTTAGTGTCTTGGATGTGGTTTTATTTCCTTTTACATATTCGTTGTCTATTTTTGAATTAGATTTTGGACTTCATCACACTCATTAATAGGAAGCCTTACATGGGCAAGTTGCTGCATATATTGTTTGCAAAGCCTATTTATGGCCATTTTTTTTTCTCTCGTATCACTTTCAAGTGATCTTATGGCATTATATTTTGGGTCGCATTGTAATGTCTTTGTTGTCAAAATGGGAATAATTGGCTTACTTGAGAGAAATATTATTCTCATATATGCTATTTTGAACTTAGTTTTTTACATTTTTTTTAAATTTGGAAGTACATATTTGTTTTGGAGTGCATGTCAAACATAGCTAGCCACTCGCCATGTTCTTTGTAGTTGCATTTAATTGAAAAACTCATGAAACTTGCCTAATGTCAAAACCCACATAACTTGAGGAAGGAGAGAGATTATGTAGTTAGGGGTTGAGGAAGGAAGGCTCCAACTAATCCCTAATTCAAGCCTAACTAGTAACCCTAATCTATCTATGCTCTACTCTAACTAATATTGCTATATTAACTATAACTATATAGATTATATATGAATAAATAAAGTATATACATAAATAACTATAATATAATAAATTACATTAAAAAAATATACAACTTATACAAGATTATAACTATAAACTATAAATAAATAAATAAATAAAAGCTATATATATATAGATAGAGAGAGAGAGAGATAGATAGATAGATAGATAGAGAGAGAGAGAGAGAGAGAGAGAGAGAGAGAGAGAGAGAGAGAGAGAGAGAGAGAGAGAACTATGGCTAGTTTATAGATTAAACCCTTCTAATGCCTATTTAATGAAAATGTTAGGGTTTTGTGGTCTCCCTCCCAGATCATCCTCCCTATGTTGTGCTCTCTCCCACTTGCTATTTCTTGCTCCCTCCCACTGCCTACATACCCTCCCCTCTTGTTTCCTTGCCACTTCGAGTTCCTCCCATGTCTCCCATCCCTATAGGCATTCTCTCCCATCTCATGTTTCCTCGCAACCCTCCCATTCCATGCTCCCTCCCATTTCCCTCTCTGTGCTCCCTCCCATTTCCCATTTTGTGCTCCCTCCCATTTCCCTCACAACCCCTTCATTTCTTGTTGTGAACAAAATGAGCATTGCAACCATTGCATTTGATGCACAATGCCTATTGCCAGATATAGAACTTCCATTGAAGAATGGAAAGTGTGTTGTGAACAAAACTTTCTCGTCAAGTAAACTTCCTGCAAGGTTGCAGTTTGACGGACTGCATTGGCAATTGATTTTGTTGGTGGTCAAACCCTGGTCTCAATGGAGCACACTGACATGGAGGAGCTTTGCATTTTATTATGGATTCAAGATTGGTTGCTAAGTACATAGTTCCCACAATGAGACCATCCCATCCAACCAAGGGTATATGTGGTCTACACAACATCTATGTAGAGGGTGGTAGAGACGATGGCTCAAGAACCTTTGGAACTCTTTGACTAGATGAGGATGATAGCATATAATACAAAATGGATCAAATATCCACAATATTGATAACCCCCCCCACATGCCAACAAATATATTGGATTTGCCTAGGAGTAAAGGCCCCATGGCATTTGGGCATGGATCTTCTTCAAGGCCAACAAGTGTAGACAAGGTTGGGTTGATTAGAGTTGTTATTCCATCAAACACACAATGAAAATCCTCACCAAAATAGGACTACCTGTCAAAAACGTTGGACTAATAGTCTGGTAAATTCAAAATAGTTTGAGTTAAAAAAAGTCATAACTTTCCCCATGAAGAGAATAGAAATAAAAATTGTTTGAAATGCACAATACTTATATATTACTTACCTATTTGTGAGGTTTTGGCTAGGGCTTCATTGGAAAAGGTACCAATGGTCTAATATTTAAGACTTAGCAAAGATGCAATGTTCAAAAAATACAAAGCTACAATAATGTGAGGCTACACAATGATGTTGGACTATTACACCATACTAGAGTGGAGATGATAGACTTCAAGACAATTATAGACTCTCTCTCTCTCTCTCTCTCTCTCTATATATATATATATATATATATATATATATATATAGACACACACACACACACATAAACAACATGTGTGTGTGTGTGTGTGCATGCACGCGTGCTTCTGTTATGAAGGATCTGGCTACCAAAATGCTAAAAAATAAAACTGCATGCTATGAATTGGATGTATTGACTAGGTGCTTCACTACTTCATACAATCGCTCAATGGGAGCTTGTCTCAACTAGAAACAATGCCAAGATTTAGATCTATTGATCGGTGTCAATGTAGTCAGATTTACACTTAGATTTATCATAGTGTTTCACACTCAAATTTTCCAAACATTTACACTCTAGGTTTCCATGTAGATGTAAAAAGATTCATAGGCTTCAAGATCATATGCTTGTTATCAAGCAAAAAACTTGTAGAGAGTGACACTACAAGGACATTCCATTAGCTATTCTAAGGGACATTCTTGGTTTGCTCTATAAGAGTGTCATGAAATTGAAAAATGAGAGTCATGATATTCATAATTACAACCTTAGACCTACAAATATTTGAATTCCTTTGCCCTTCTCATTGTGTTTCAAGAATAATACTTAGTTATAAGTTGTAACATTGCTTTAGGGATATTGACTATGAATAGTATGTTATGTTCAGATTTCTTTCAAGATTTTTGCATAAATGCATTAATTACTTGCATATTAGATATTGTCTGATTAAATAGTTTTTGTATTTTTTCACCTTGTTTTTGTTAGGCCTTCAATTTCCTTGATTCATCTTTTTGTCTCCTCATCATGCTTCTCTTTGTGATGGTTTTCTATGTTAGTAACTAGCTTCTTGGAAACCAAAATGGTTGATATTCAAGGTCAAAAAGATTAACAATAGATTAGAGGGCCCCATACAAAATTGCACTTACACAATATTTCAAGAAGCATAGTGTATTTATTTCTTGAGCTCCTTTTAAAGGACACTATCAGCTTATAAATGTGAGGACACTAGTAATATTGCTATACTCTATGCTCTAAAAAATGGAGACTTTGTACTTTTGCTATTATTTCAAAAAAAGAATCTAATCACAATATGTAGAATGTTGCAAGCAAGCATGATGTGTGAAACAATTATGGTATTATATGTGATAGACGTAAATAATAACTTATCCAAATATTTGATACATTTAAACTAATAAGCTTAGGTTTGTGATGTTTTGTGATTGGATACCCACCTTAGTACAATTTCATGAGAAATTAATTAACGATTCATGTGTTTGCATCAAATTGTCAAAATAAGAGGACATCTTTAAAGAAAAGAGATTCAAAATCTATTATGAAAGTGATAAAGTCATAGCATTTAAAGAATTTTAACAGATTATGGGTATGTTAACATTTTGGCATTTTGTACAGAAAAAGAGATATTTTCAATTTCAATAATTCCATTTGTTGTGTTAAAAGAAGGGGTTCTTATAGAGGTCGATAAGTTAAACAATACTACTTAAACCTTATGGATGACAACAATTATGAGTACAATTTTTGTTTTTTTCTTTTAAATATGATCCCATTGCAATAGTAACAATTTGAAGTGAGTTTTTTCTTTGACAATTTTATTTTTCACAATAAGAGGTTGCTACATTGCATTCAAGTTTGTCATCATATCATCATACTTAGCAAGTATATAGCTAGCATCTTTGGAAGGCCATGCAAAAAGCTGAGAATATGATAGTCCAAGTATTTTTTATGGTAAACTACTGCATATATTGTTAGAAATTCTACATTGACAAATGGATGTGCAATAATCAAGGAGTTCTACTATTTGACTTTCACGTTAAGGACATTCAAAAACTTCAAACGAGTAGAAAATTTTCACAAGTATACAAACTACCATCAAGAAGGCATTAAGTTAGTTATTTTCTTGTTGTTATTTTGTGTGTGTACATTTTGTTGTTTAAACCTTATTGTTAAATTGTAAATCATCAAAAGAGAATTTAATTTCTTCATTTGACTAATGTGCTCTTTTCACCTCCTACTAGTTATTGCATTATTAAGTTTGTAATGGTTGTCATTATATGTTTTCCCCTCTAAAATGGTTTTTTATGAAACCAATGTTAACACATTGATGCAAGTGTCAAAAATCATTTTTCAATTGTTTACTTCTTTTTTGGGTACATATGCTTGACAATTTATTTACCTTTAATGTTCGAGGTTGGATTTTAGTGTTTATAGATTCTTATGTGTTTATAGTGTTTCTATTAGTGTTTAATTTTTAAAATTTTTTTCTTCAACAATATGATCGAGTAGTAGATTGTCTTTTTTTTACCAATGTCATCATTTACTCTTTTTTGTGCAAAATCAATGACTAGTTCATGACCAATTTGTCAATATGATAGTTCTTACAAAGGCCCACTTTAACTCATATTCATATATATTGTGTATCAAAGAGCAAGGTCATGATAAAACTTCATTTTTTGGTTTTAGAGCTTGATGTCCATAGTATTAGAAACTTATCACCCAATATTCTTGCACATGCACCTATGTACTAAATATATGAATCTAAGCTCTCTTTATCTTAAAGACGTTTTACTGTTGTATTAACATTACTATTGTAAAGATTATAGTACAAACTATCTCCATTATTGTGAAAACTTTCAAAATAGTTTATTATTAAGTTTTTATAGTAGATTAAAATGGTTATCAAATACATGACTCAAAATTTGTTATAAGATTATATTTTATTATGCATGAGTACATAATATATATTTGGTTTAATTTCATTCTCCTCTTCATTGTATTTGTGTGTCTATGTTTTCATCCATCTTTTGCTTTCTCTTTCTTTGTTTGTGTCAATCATTCATAATTACTTTCTTTTGCATGTCTTTATCATTTCTTTCTTGTGTCATTGGGTTGTTTATCTTCTCATTTTATTTCATTGTACCCAATAACAATCATTTATGTGTTCATGTGAAATGAAAATATAATTATCATGTTCTATCTTACCTCAAGGATTTTAACTCTTCATGCTTGGAGAACATTACATTTTCTTTATGCTAATTTCCAATCTTACAACTAGCATTTTGGAAATAATATGATCGTCAAAGAAATTTTATGTTGGTCAAACTAGTTGCACATGTTGTCAACATTGTTGCATTAAAAAATGGCTCTAGAACATTTCTTCTCTAAAACAAATGACGATGAGGAAGTCATTCAAATAATCAAAGGAGTATGAGATTTCAAAAATTCCACAAGGATTGCCATCAGAAGTGTATTGATTTCACCATTTCATATTCTCTCTTCATATAACTATGTACATTTTAAAGGTGCTAATTTTCAACATCTTATCTTTAGGGGGGAAAATTGTCCTTTTTTCAAAATATTCTCGCTTCTCACCCTTGATTCTAACAAATAAACTAGCTACCTTAAGTCCTAAATGACAAGAACACCATTTGTATGTAGCATAATGGAGGTTAAGAACATTCTTGTATTGCTTTTCCAAGTGCATTTTGTTAGATTACTAATGAGGATTGTTTTGATAAAGTGTTTCTTTCACCTACAATGAAGTTAAGGCTTGGTTCCCCATTGCCTTTTCCTCAATGTCATAGATTGTTAGATTGCTATACTAAAGATTGGTTTAATTAATGTTCCTTTGACTTGCACTTGTAAGCTTGTAGCCATGACTTGTTGCTTCTTATAGTCTTTTAGACATGGGATTCTTCCAGTCCAAGTCCAAAACCTCGATCAAGAAGATCCATGTCATGCTCGAAAACCCTTTCATCAAATTGGCTCTCTCCGTAGCCAATCGAGATGCCTAAACGGCCTAATGCCCGGATCTGCAGCAGCAAAGAGTAGGCCATGGAGATTGTCGAAGGCCTTCCGCCCCTGGATCTCCCAGTGACATCACTTAAGAGCTTAACTGCAGAAAATATGCAACACTCGGTGAGTTTGATGTGAAACAAAGCTCCGGCTAGCACCATGCTAGTGGAGAGCATGGTCGAAATGGGCGATGACTTCTTCTCTGCCTTTCTGAATTTGGCAGCCAACTATGGATTTAGAGTTCCTTCGACTCTTGCAACCTGCAACAACTAGCCGTCTGAATTGCGAGCTTCTCTCGGCTGTCGAGGTCGAGGTCGAGGTCGAGGTCGAGCTCCAAAGCCATCATTGATGAAGGCTTCCACCAGTGCCCATCCTTGATAGCATCTCGAATGAGCTTCACCGCCTTGCGATCCTAGCATCTCAGTCGATTCCACCGCTTTGACGCCATCATGCTCAAAATTTCCTTTGCCTTGCTTCAGAGTTTTTCCAAAGGTTTCTTCTAAGGTTCCATTGACTGACACGTGTCAAGATAGGATGCTAACCTTTAACTGTGGATAGATTAAAGATTACCATGGTGAAGTTCAGTTACTTGGACCATAGTTAGGTTTGTTTGAACTCTGGGTTAATTCAGTTTGGTTAAAAGTGTGCCACGTGGCATAGGGCTACCTCAGAATAGTAAACCCTTGCTAAGCACAATTTGTAAGCTGCATGTGAACAGCCTTTGCCACATCATCAAGGCCCCCTCTTCTTCACAAAAGCTTTGACAAAGCGTAACTTCCAATCCAGAAGGAATTTGCACACACTCCAAAAAGGAAAAGTGATCGTCTTTTTGAGCTCTACATGTTGTCAGATCAAAATCATTGTTAGCAATTAGACACTGCCAATATTGAAACAAATCAATTGGTAAGACCTTTGCAACAAATGATAAATCAAAGCATGATTGTACACATCGTTGTCATAAGCATGCCGGAAGCACAAGTGTATGAGATGACCGTAGCACAGAACATGGCATCCACACATAAAGCATCAAGGCACATGGAAGAACAAAGCATCATGCATGAAGCTACACAAGGAAGAACTTTGCAAATTGAAGAACCAGCAAGTCAACTACACAGCATCATCATCAAGCCATGAGCTAAAAGGTGACATCAATGGAATGTATTGAGAAACAAAAATCCTTGCCAACCTTGCCTATATTTTGTAAATCAACCCTGACCACCTGAGAGTAGCTATGTAAGCACCCAGGGGAGGATTTGATCTTGTAACTCACATCTAACCACCTTGTAGTAGCCAAAGAATCATGGCACCAAGGGGAGGTGTTGAGAGTTGTGGTGCCATGAGCACATGTAGAGCAAAGGTATGAGTAAAGGGCAAGCTGCCACATGGCATGGAGGAGATATCCCACATGTGAGCAAGCAAATGGATGTAAGTACCCTCACCTATAAAAGGAAGGTTCATTTGAAGTAATATCAATCAAGCTTGCACTATCTCAAGATTCTCTTTATGAGTCCAAGCTAATCTATCTTGGAACCTAATTGACTTGAGGTACATGTCATGAGCACTCTCTTCATCATGTTTCCACACAGGTTTCATCCACCTTAGAGTGCTCCATAGATTCTGAGGCATGCATGTTTTCTCAATTGATGCTCATATTTTCTCTCTGCACATTATCCAACTCCTGCTTGAGCTACATTTTCTTGGCTTGCTAATTTGTGCTGTACATTTTTGTCAAAGTATCCCACGCCTCCTTCGGCATGCTTGCATCCTGAATATGCATAATCATAGAATCTAAAATACTGATAGACATCTAGTACATAACTTTTCTGGCTCTCTCATGCCATCCCTTAAATGCCTGCAACTCCTGTTGATTGGGAACATTGGGAATAACTGGTTCTTGTTCACGTCCAATAATGAACTCCCAATAGCCTTTTCCCTTAAGGAAATTTGTCATTCTAAACTTCCATGCTTGGAAGTTGTTCTTGTCAAGCTTTTCAGTGACTATCTGTGAAAGAGCATCAGACGCCATTATAGAACACTGCAAAAATATATTCTCACTGCAAAAAACACAACTTCTGCCTCACAAAGGCAAATCTGCAAAACTAACAAAACTGGTATTTGACCACACAGTCACTTCCTAGTGATGATTTTGCATCAATAGGCAATAAAAATGATTCTGTCACTCCCAATATCTCTACACACAGGCATACGATGCAATTTCTGGGGCAACTTTTCACCGACCTGCAGAACAGTGGTCGCACAACAAAAACAGGGCACTTTTCTAAGTGCCTGCGAAAAACTTTCGCCACCAAAATGGGCCCCGAAATGGCCTCGAATCAAAAAAATAATGCCCTTTCCCACACCATATACTACCCTCTCACCACAGCCTCTCACCACAGCGCGAAGGGCGTCCCAATTTGAGACAGTGCACTCTTGCACTTTTCGGTTGTGGTACCTATAGAGATTTGCTCCCAAACTCGAAAAAGGAAAGCAACACTGATCCTCTTACCAAGACACCACGAACTTGGTTTGCTTTCTTGAGCTCCTTACCACGAACCAAGCTCTGATACCATGTGAAGAGAGTGGGAGAGAAGTAAGGAGTCTCACTTGCAGCTTTCTCACATACACAATGGGGGAATACATACAAAGGTGGAGGTTGAAAACAGTTTTCCTCTTCTTAGTTGTAAAAGCCAAAATAATCTCTCTTAGTACAAAAGGAATAGGTGAACCCTATATGTGGGTCTCAAACCAAACTCAGCTAGCCTAGGTGGCATACTAACTGAGCCACTAACTAGAGTACATAAAGATAGCTGTCATCCAGCTATTGTTCATGGGCGGTGTACCAACCGCATCTACAGCTAACAAGTCGGTGACATAAATGCACAACTGTCACCCTGGCATATCACGAGTGGAGCTCGATATCTCAACAGGATTGACAGTGGAGACTAAGGGTGTGGAAAAACTCTGTGCTATATTGCAAAAATTTTGCAAGCTCGTGATCGGTCTATAGTTGGGAAAAGACTTGGTTTAAGAATTGACTCTAGTGGTAGGCTGGGTTTGCTAAATGAACTTCCTATGAAGTGGATTGATAGAGGCTCAGTGATTCGATATTTGGGAGCTCTAGTAGGAGTGGGTGTCACTTTGAGATAGATGTTTGACTGATCAAGGAAAACACTTGGTAGAAGATTATGGTGTGGTATGGGGCTACTTTGGGGTGAAATGCTAGGGTGCTGGTTGTAAAGAATGCTCTATCCATTGCTAGCATTATGTCCAGTGGGATGCAATGAATATTTAATGGGGAAATGGATATCCTAGATATAGAGAAAAGGAACATAGCATTGATTTATAAGTGGCTTTCATGACTATTTGAGTGTCAGGCTCTATGGGTGGAGTGTGTGAAGGGGTCATAGACAATGGGGAAGGTAAGGGAGTGGAGACATGGAAGGAGATGAGCTGGTATGACCGTTTATGCTCATGGTTTCCAATTGTTTTGGATGCCTGGAAGATATGTAGTAAATTGATGCTTAGGAAGGGCAGGGTAGGTCTTTATGGTGGGTGCAAGTCTATTGGAATCTTTTTGGAGTTGGGCTATGAGACTACAAGGCAAGGCCCTAGCCTAGACTAACTTATAGTTTGCACAATTGGCATTTAAGAAAAGGCTGAAGATGTGGTTGCAATTGTGGGATAGCAAGAGAGCCTATTGGAGACGTGTGTATTCTATTTGGGAACAATTTAATCTCTCTAACAAAAAGGTGCCCACAAATTGCATGCATTTATGTGCTTGGAAGATGAATCAATGGTGTTTGGGGTCTCTAGGGTTGAGAAAATCGATGGGTAGAGCTATGTATAGAAGTAATCATTGTTTGCTAAACTTAATGAAAAATGGAAGCTAAGAAGGTCTTGGAAATGGTGGAAGTAGACAGTGTGGAAGTGTTATCAAGTAGGAAAAGTCAGCTTCTTACTATGGAAAGTCATCATAGATGGTTGACCGGCGAAAGGAAGAATGACACAGTGGTGGTCAAAGATTAACCCTTTATGTCCTTTGTGTAAGAGAGTTGTCAAGGATATTCTACATTTGGTGTGGTCTTGAGTATGTTTGAGGAGTGTATGGTGTGACGTGGCTGGAGCCATTAGGAAGGTGGGGTTGATGGCTTCCTTTTCAGTAGGAGCTAACTGGGAAGTTGGTTGTGCTTAGGGACAAGTGAGCTGCCATCTACATTGGCAACATGTTCATGAAACAATTCTATTGGCTATGTGGAGTGTTTAGTAATCTGGAAATAGGTCAAGGAGTGGGACTAGGGTATAGAAAAAAGGTGGGGTTGGGCCTCCTGAAGAGTTTTCTAGCAGATTTGTGTGACAACTGGAACGAAGGGTTGTGAAGAGAGTGGGAGAGAAGTAAGGAGTCTCACTTGCAGCTTTCTCACATACACAATGGGGGAATACACACAAAAGGTGGAGGCTAAAAACAGTTTTCCTCTTCTTCGTTGTGAAAGCCAAAAGAACTCTCTCTAAATACAAAAGGAATAGGTGAACCCTATATGTGGGTCTCAAACCAAACTCAGCTAACCTAGGTGGCATACTAACTGAGTCACTAACTAGAGTACATAAAGATAGTTGTCATCCAGCTATTATTCATGGGCGGTGTACCAACTGCATCTGCAGCTAACAAGTCGGTGACATAAATGCACAACGGTCACCCTGGCATGTCACGAGTGGAGCTCGATATCTCAACACTCCCCCTCGAGCTCAATCCCAATTCTTGCACACCAAGCAGGTCTCTGAACTTGCGCAGCTTCTCTCCGCCCAATGCCTTTGTGAATATGTCAGCTACTTGATCCTCTATGCTGACATAAACTAGATCAATAAAACCGACTAGAACCTTCTCCTGCACATAGTGATAATGCACCTCAATGTGCTTTGTTCTAGCATGATAGACTGGGTTATTTGCCAAGTGTATACTGCTCATGTTGTCACAATAAATGACAACTAGCCCATCTGTAGACTGATGCATATCATAAAGTAGCTTACGCAACCAAGCTACCTCACATGCAACCATTGATGCACCCCTGTACTTAGCTCTGTGCTCGACAAGGCAACTGTAGGCTGTTTCTTGCTGTTCCAAGTGACTGCAGCACTCCCAAAAGAGAACACATATCCACTAGTAGATCATCTGTTAGAAATACTACCAGTCCAATCAGCATCGGTGTATCCATGCAATTGTATCTGAACCCCAGTCTCATAAAATAGTCCATACTGTAATGTGGACTTCACATACCTCAGTATGCGTCTAGCTGCATCCAAATGTCGTTTCCTTGGAGCCTGCATAAACTGACTTACCAGCCCAACAGCATAGCTCAAATCTGGACTGGTAATAGTTATATAAATCAAACTTCCTACTATGCATATGTACATAGTAGGGTCTTCCAGAAGCTCACTTGCATCTGCGCTCAACTTCACATTCTGCTCTAGAGGGACTGAAATAGGCTTACAGCCTGTCATCCCATATTTGGACATTATGTCCAATCCATACTGCCTCTGCAAGAGCCATATCCCACTTGTGGATCTAATCATCTCAATGCCCAAGAAGTAACGCAGCTCTCTCAAATCCTTTATCTCAAACTTCTACTTCAATAGCATTTTCACATGAAGGATATCTTCATCACTATCACCTGTGATGATCAAATCATCAACATAAATGATAAGCAGCATAATGCCTTTCTCTATTTTTCTTACATAAAGTGAGAAATATGCCTTGGAAATCTGAAAGCCAATAGTGACAAGATACTATCCTATCTTGTCAGAACATGCTCTGGGTGCTTGCTTCAAGCCATACAAGGCTTTCTTCAACCTGCAAACAAACTCAGGATGAACAGCATGAACATAACCTGGTGGCCGCTCCATATAGACCTCTTCTTGCAAATCACCATGCAAGAAAGCATTCTTTACATCCATCTGATGTAAAGACCATCCCTTTGATGCAGCCATAGCAATGACTGCTCTTACGGTTGCCATCCTTGCAACCGGACTGAATGTTTCTTCATAATCAATGCCATATGTCTGTGCATACCCCTTGACAACTAATCTTGCCTTGTATCTATTCATAGAACCATCTGCATTGTGCTTCACCTTATAAACCCACTTGTAGCCAATTGCATTCTTGTCTTTAGGCAAAGGCACCAATTCCCATGTAGCATTTGCTTCCAAGGCATCCATTTCTTCATCCATGGCTTTCTCCCATTTTTCTTTTCCCGTGGCTTGCTCAAAAGAAGTGGGTTCTGGCTCATGTATCACTTTGACCATATAGGCATAGTGAATGGCTGTAAATCCATCATATTTTAGCCTATCCAGAGGATACCTAGCTCTAGTAGACCTGCCCAAAATAGGCTCACTACCAGGTGCTCTCAAAACATCCCTTGTCTTCCTTACTCCAGGTGTAACAACAGAAGGAATACCCAACTCATCATCAAGGCTCTGTTCACTCTCGCCAGACCGTGACGGGCGTCCCAATCTGAGACAGTGCACTCTTGCACTTTCCGGCTGTGCTACCTGTAGAGATTTGCTCCCAAACTCGAAAAAGGAAAGCAACACTAATCCTCTTACCAAGAAAGCGAACTTGGTTTGCTTTCTTGAGCTCCTTACTATGAACCGAGCTCTGATACCATGTGAAGAGAGTGGGAGAGAAGTACACAATGGGGGAATACACACAAAAGGTGGAGGTTGAAAACAATTTTCCTCTTCTTGGTTGTGAAAGCCAAAAGAACTCTTTCTAAATACAAAAGGAATAGGTGAACCCTATATGTGGGTCTCAAACCAAACTCAACTAACCTAGGTGGCATACTAACTGAGCCACTAACTAGAGTACATAAAGATAACTGTCATCCAGCTATTATTCATGGGCAGTGTACCAACCGCATCTGCAGCTAACAAGTCGGTGACATAAATGCACAACGGTCACCCTGGCATATGACGAGTGGAGCTCGATATCTCAACAAGGGTTCCCTAGTTTGTTCATGTCTTGGAGAGTTGGGACCTGCTTGGTTTGATAAGTTGTTATACTTAGCCTTTAAGGTGTAGGCCACAGCGGGCAGTCAATATCCAATTTTCATAATACTTTTGCCTTTTTTATAAAAGTCAACAAGTTTTGTATATTATATTAATGTTGATAATAAAGACACATCAACTAGAGGATTACTAAGTGCTCTCCGCTTTTGTGTTGAGTAGAGCACTGATTTCTTTGCATCGTCTTTGGGTGCATAACACATTTGAATGCTTATCTCTCAAGCATATGAGATCACAATTGAGTAGGTCACAACAGAATAGGAGAGACAAGGCCACATAACCCTCCTCTCTCACTTTTTGGATTGGTCATAAATCAACGTTGTTCGATGTTGCCTCACACTAAGGTTCTTGCCTCGAATTTCTTGGCAAATGTTTTAGTGAACAAAGCCACAAAACCTATTGGTATGACTACTAATGGACACATTTTGCTTTCTCTAAAGTCATCCATAAGGACTCGAGTTGCTCTACATTTCATGTTGCAAGGCATGCTTCTGTTTTTCTTGGCACATGTTGCATTCATCCTTCCTTATTCTATGTTTGAGTGGCCTACATTTTGTGTAAGGAAAAGGGGCACTACTTCTGGCATAGTCCCCTTGTTTATTTATAATAACACATTTTTGTTGATTTTGAAGGCAAAAAGTAATTTTGACTTTTTTCAAAGTATCAAGTGATAAAGTGTAGAGAGAGAGAGAGACAGAGAGAGAGTGCACACGATATAGCTACCTGTACACTATGTTGTATTGAACACAATCATGAATATATGCATGAGGATCCCTTAGGGTTTGGGTTAGGTTTTTTCCCTCATGCCCTATCTAGAAGGTGCAATTGACACCATCGTTAACACCCCCTCTTAATCTGCAATGTGTAAGTAGATGATGCACGGACAAGATCTTTCTTGCGGATTTTATTTGGTGCATATGATAGCATCCAAAACTGAAAAGAAAACCGAAAAAGAGTTAAAGTAGTATGTGTGTGTGTGTGAGCACAGTGACTACGTAATGGAATCCTGTACAATGAGTACAACTTATGTGATCCTATACATAAAATGCATTTCCCCCTCTTAAGTTGTAGGTCATCCTTCGCCTTTGGCAACAAAGCCCAAAAGGTAGACAGAAGGGACGAGGAAAGAAAACCAATAAACAAGATGTCCACTTGGATCAAAGATTGGTCGGTCAAAAGATGAGTGCATCAATGAGTTCATGTATGGTTGCGTGTTGAACGTGTCATACGTTTTCGTGGACTATTCAGTTGCTCTATAGAAGAGGTATCCGGATGTGAAGCTAGCTGATGTAGCTATGGAGAAAGAATCCCGTAGGTTGTGACAAACAAAGGTGTCACCAACCCACATAAGGGGAATTTTGGGCTCAAAAGGGCCTCATAAGGAGACGATTAGGGAATGGGCAATCAAGATTAGTCAATGGGTAATCTCCATAATTTTTTGGGAAAATCCCTTGGTAAGATTCATTAAATGAGTGGATTTTATAGCATCAAACCCATTTGTCACTATTTGCTCCCTTCAACGGTCCAGATGCATCAAGGATAATTGCAAAAATGTGATCCAAGGATCACATGGCTCACAAATGGCACCTAAATTTGGGCCATTAGATCATTCTCCATCTAGGGATTACAATTATTGCTTGATTTGAGTTGTAGGATCTCATCAGGCATCTAAGGGTGCAAAATGGCAAGACTTTTGGTGGGCGGGTGACGTGTGGCTGCATCTTGGTACGCGACAGGCATCTGACGACTCGTGATAGATGCCAATTGTTGCTCGTTCGATGAAAGCCCTCATCCAAGGGTGCGTGATGAGTGTCATTTGATAACCATTAGATCTCATGGTGGAGATCTAACAGTTCTAAGGTACTCGTCAAATATACTTAAGGGCCACCCCCTAAACCCGCGCAACCACACAATCAAAACTATAGCAACGGTGTGCATTCAGCATCGAATCTACACCGTGAGATCGTTTTGGTCATCCAAGGGCCTACGATCACTGCTTCCTGCTAGCCATTAGATGTTAGAGAGATCTAATTATTCTAAGAGAGCCTTCATCGTCGCTGGGTGATCCATAAGTACACTAACCATGACTGATAGCCACAGACCTGCAACCCCCCCTAGCCATTGGATCAATTGGATCCAATGGATCATATATGCTCCATTGACAAAGATCTCCCTCTTACCAGGTAACTCAACTTACTTGGGGTGGGACCATTTTTCTCCACTAATGAGGAGGGAGGAAAAATCCTCCATTCTTTTGATGGTAGAGCCTTCTCATTGGCCTAAAGCTTTAATCCAAATTCTTAAGGCCCAAATGGAAGAGGCCCTTTTTTAGCACTAAATTCCCCTAATGATAGAACTGATAGCAATATGTGAGGTATGTTGTAGTAGAACTATAATCTCTGTCAAAATGATGCGGGGTCGAAGAGGACCACATAGTTGGTGTGGACAAAGTGATCTAGGGCCTAAAAATATGGGGCCAAAGATAATATACTACTCTGCTGATGAAGAGGCCCATACAAATGACAAGGTATAGGAACGTATCCAACCTGCATTCTCAACTGTCATGAGATGAAGGTGATCTGATCTGTGCACGGCCAAACATCCATCTGCATGGGATGCAAAGACTCAAGGTGGAGCTGACAGAATAAAGGCCTAAAAGCCTAAAATATAATTGAGACAACATAAGATATCCCTGACACATAGGAGGTGCCGAACGCTGATATAGAGATTGATCTGAAGCCATGGATCCAACCACTAATCTGCATCAAGTAAGGACTGTACACTACAGCCATAAGTGCATGCTAAAACACTGAGGTTCCCCAACTTGCGATATGGCTGATCCTCATGATAGCCATTGCACTAGAGTAGGAGTGCATTGATGCATAAATGTCCTCATGCTGAGGAATGATCTCTTGATCTGAGGTGGTGGTGATAACTAGATCCATGCATGATACAATGCAGCATGATTGAGCCAATGTTGAGATGTCTTGAAGACTGATGTGCCGATCTAAACTGTTGGTAGAAACCTTGTCCATAGCCAATGCATTGTGGTGTATCTGAGCTGAATATGATGCAAAAGCATTCTAATGATTGATTTGCTGATCACTGCTGGTGGAAAATGTGTCGAAGGATGTGATAAGCTCCATGTGAGAGCTAAAAGCACATGCTATTGGAGATGTGAGTGCCTCGTATTGAGGACTTACCTGTTGAAAACCTACATGATCACTCATGAACTCCCACTGTGTATTTGTATCATTTGTGGCTGCAATAGATGGAGGCAGATCCACTCATGAATATGATGGTTATACATCACTAGAATCAGACTGTATTGATGTAAATGGGAGTGCATCATGCTAAGGGCTTATTGTCAAATGTGCCTCGTGTTGAGGGCTTACCGTCAAATGTGCATGATCTGAAACTGTGGGTTGATCTATGCTAACATGTGGTACATCTGCATTTGATCTCTCAAGACCAATGAGGCTCGAGTCAGTGTCATAAAATGGTACATACCCTTTGGCAACAATAAATGGTCGAAGTAGATCCTCTTTCCAATATGGTGCTCCATGCTAGAGGCTTACCCATGTATTGATGAAAGTATCAACCCCATGAGAGCACTGTGTGACAACTGCCACCATTGGGGTCTTATGCTTGAGCTGTCCGCTGCCACTAGGGCTTACGCTAAATGGTCAAAACCTAATCATGTGAGAACATGTGTATGCCAAATATCAATACTATAAGATAGACATGACAACTATGTCAGGAGTAGCCAAGAGGCTATACAAGGCTGACGTATGTGTGTAGGAACCAATGCCAAAAAAAAGCCAACAATGTGTGACTTTATATGTTTGCCTATGTGTCTGCAAGATGAATGCAACAATCCTAAATTCAAGTAAGATTTTTTTGCCAACTATCACAAATCCCTGATGTGAAGAAGTGCCAAACTACCAAATGTACTGAACTGGTGTCATATGTGTGAATGTGTATACCGATGATAGAACGGACTAGCGCCGCTAGGAACTAATTGGTTAATATGGTAATGCCTTACCAGGCTTGGTGGAGTATAATCTCCTTTACAAATGTGCTAGTTTAAAGATAGACTACATGTCGAAGTGGAAAAATACAACAAAATGAATTTTATTTCATTCATTTTATGTGCTAGATGGTTGCAATCGATTAGGAGGTGGTTCTGATGGTAAGGATTGCATGATGCTGACCTGTGCATAAGTCAGGATATAGATCTAAGGTGCTCACTGCATAGAGCATGATCTGCTGATCATTTTTCCCTGTCAAATTCCTGCTAGATCAAAAGTTATGGCCATTTGAAATATGAGCAAAACTTTGTCCAATGGAGTGGTAAAAAATGATGAGGTTGCACATGTGATGACATGGTAGTGTATGTTCACATGTTGCACTTGATGATGTCGTATGATGATTGGACATGCTGATGTGGCATGCTGCTAATGTGGCACCGCTGAGGTGGCCACGAATGATGCAGCAATTTGGATAAGGCTGCTGATATGGCACAATTGCCATGTGGCACTAATTTGACCCTAGGGTTAGTCTAGCTAACCTTATCTGCTTGTGACCTAACCAACTTGTAACTCAAGGTAAGCAAAACCTGACCTTGGTTCAAACCTATCTTACACGTGTCATCTCCTAAGGTATGAGAAGCTTGGAGGAAGATTTGTGAAGAAAGGCCACATGCACGATGGGTCGACGAAGATGGCAAAACCTCTTTGCTGTGCACGATTGTGTTGCTGCTGAATTGTGTGCCTCGTTGTTGTAGTCCACTGGAGTGGCCGCCGACTGGAGCTTCAACTACATGGAGCATTGAGTAGCATAGTCGCAGAGTAGCGTGTGTGGATGGGCGCGTATGCCAAACGTAGCTATGCCTTTTTCCCTCTGCTATGAGCCCTTGCGTTGCCGTTGGTGTTGTGGTCATCTCGACTGGTCACAACTCACGAGCGAGTTCGTCTGCACGAAGTCTAACGGGTGTAACGTACATAGTCTGCGATGCTTAGCTTGTAGAGTGAGTCACGTCTGTCGATGGTGCGTTGCTAATCGATCGACTACTAGTCGTAGATGCTCGAGTTGGTGTAGTCTGTTTGTGTGGCCCGCCTGCTTTGTTTGTTGAGCCTTCGAGAGCCATTTGTTGTTGGCGTCACCAGTAGCTAGTTATGGCTTTGCCACCATGTGTTGTCTCCCTTGGCTTGTGTTGACTCGCTTGTGAGCATCCATCCTTGTGCAGTCAGTAGCTCAAGATCTCTAGCGACAATGCCAATATATCAAAACACAGGACTCTCTAGCCATATATCACAACACAGCGCATGCACAGCAAGACAGTATATGCGCTCCAAGATCCCTTGATAGTCTATTGCTGTATGTTGTGATGAGCGTCGCGGGCTGAGTTAGTTGGTGGATGTTCGAGTCCGTTGGCTACTCCTACTAGGAGTCTATAGGTCGTTGTTGTGTGTTGAAATAGTTGGTTGTGCTTAGGCTGTACGTTGCACTTGGTCATTGTAGAAGTCGTAGGATTCTGTGCTATTCCTTGTGGGTTGCTTGCTGAAGTAGTTTAGGTTGATGAAGGCTGTGCTTGGCGGCTGTTGTTGTTGATGCTTTAGTTGAGTCTGCCCGCCTTGGATGGAGTCGCTTCTATGAAGCATCTTTTTGTAGTCAACAAGAGAGTGGGAGCTACGAAGAACTTCTCGAGCTGGAGAAAGAACCTCCTTCCAAGCATATCAATCGATCAAGTAGAGGAGATATTTGACAGTAGCAAATTATGACTCATTCTGGGAATAGTCAACAAAGAGGAGTAGATTTTGAACCTCCATAGGGACCTTGGAGATCTCTGTTTCTCTCTAAAAAGGGCCAAAGATAACCTTACAACTCTTGAACACTAAGATAAGAAAACGAGCCACACATGAATCTCTCAAAAATCAAAGAACAGAGTTTGCTTGCCTTAGAACACTCAAGAAAGTTCTTTGAAAAAAAAAAGAACACTCAAGAACTCTCTCTCCATAGCTCGGAATGATGAGCTTTTTGATGCAAATCGGAGGGAGGAGAGAGCTCTAAACAAAGAGCTATAGTAGATATAAGATGCCTCACGAGAGAGGGTTTGTTGCCTTGATAGAGCAAGGGCTTGTGCTCTCTCTCAAAACTCTCTCACAAAGATCTCACAAAGCATGGAGATAGGGATGCCTTGCAAGAGGACTGAGCACCATAGGCTATGATACCATGATAAAGTGGGGAGAGAGAGAGAGAGAGAGAGAAGAGTGCACATGATATAGCTACTTGTACACTATGTTGTATTGAACACAATCATAAATATATTATACAAAAGAATCCCTTAGGGTTATTGTTAAGGTTTGCCCCTAATGCCCTATCTAGATTGTGCCTTTTACACCATCCCTAACATGGAGAATGTTGGTTCTTCGATATTTGAATATTACTTCGACATCAAAGAGTATCTTTTTATTATCTCAACCATGCTGAGAGAGCACCTGAGTATGGAATCTTATGTTGTTTACTTCAAAGCATATCTTTCTATTATCTAAGCCATGCTGAGAGGACATCCGAGTATGGCATAGGATACCTCTTAGGATTTTCTTATTATCCAAGTAAACTTGCTCATTCTTTTTGCTATCTATTCAATTGTTCCCCATCCCCCCTCCCACTGCACGCGGGTTAGGTTAGGGTTTGCTCCCTAATGCCCTATCCAGATGGTGCAATTTACACCATCCTTAATATTGAGAATGTTTGTTCTTTGATATTCGAATGTTACTTCGACATCAAAGAATATCTTTTTATTATCTCAGCCATGCTGAGAGAACATTCAAAGCGTATCTTTCTATTATCTGAGCCATGCTGAGGGGACACATGAGAACACTTTTTTTCGAAAGTGTCCCTCCAATTGTTTTCAACCACGTTTCCCTCCTTTCTCTTTCTCTCTCCCTCTTGTGGGCAGTGCTCTTCTGACACTTTTTTTGAAAAGTGTCCCTCCAATTGTTTTCAACCACGTTTCCCTCCTTTCTATTCTCGTGCCTTTCTTTCTCTCTCTCTCTCTCTCCCTCCCTCTCTTCTCCCCCCTTCCCAAATCAACTAGTCTCTCTCTCTCTCTTCCCAAATAAACTCATCCCTCTAAGGGCAGTGCTCACGAGTACTTGTACTCGCTTGTTATCACTGCCTTCCAGGCAGTGCTATAGTTACACTTTTGTAAAAAAGTGTCCAACACAGTTTTTTGCCAAGTGGCCCCCTTGCATTTTGGTTTAATCACAGCTAGCAAATCATTCAGACTTTCCTATGCTGCACAGGGTTCCATCACAGGTGTCACAAATAAATCATCCAATATCTTGACAATTGTTTTCCTTGACGGAACCAATTTGAAGGCAGTACTTGTACTCACTTGTTGTTATCCAAGTAAACTTGCTCATCGTTTTTGCTATCTATTCTGCCACCCCCTCCCCGAGCCCCCATTCTGCCACCACCCCCCCGAGCCCCCTGCCTCGTTGGCCCACATTAACCCCGCTCACAACGCTCATCAGTCACTTGCCAAGGCAGGGCAAACCTCCCGGGACCTGGGGCAGTAGGGCAAGGTCCACGGCGGTGGTCGAACCCGCACACACCTCCAAAACATACACACGTTTTGACCACCAGGCCTGTTCAGTTAGGCAACCAAAAATTTATAGACTCCTTTCTATGTCCTCCATAACGTTCGTGATGCTAAAGGGAATCTGCCTTGGTTTCTATTCTTGTTGCCGTTGTAATATTATGCAAAGCAAAGTAAAACGGACTGGGTGAACATTGGAAAGGAATAATGCTCTCGTTTTACTGGGTGAACATTGGAAAGGAATAATGCTCTGCTTCAAAATGGGTGTAGTTCCCTTTCTATTCTTTGTTTACATTTTCCCATCACGTTTGGCTGTGATTGCTGGTAATTATACGAGCTTTGGAGAGGTAAACCAGATATGCCGTTGTCAGAAATATGATTCAGTAACCAAACCTTTTGCAAATGATTCCGACAAAGTTTAGATATTACCCCTCAAAACACCATGGTCAAGTGGCCATACCCCACGTACGTGTCATGGAAAGTTTCTTCTTCCTTGAGCAAGCCTAGGAGGGCCAAGAAGCCATCAAGGAGAGAAATACCTTTCAAAAGCATCACCTAACAAGGTTTTAAAATTGTAAAATTCGTATCATGTTAAAAACGCACGAGGTGAAAATTAAGGTCAGCATCCTTGTTATAGTTCCTTCTATGGAGCTGTATAATTTATATTATAACATGTTGACAATACACAAGATGGAAATTCGGTCGGCGTCCTTGTTCTACTTTCCTTCTGTTGTCATTTACCTCGTCCAGCAAGGAGAGAGATCTTTGCGTTCTACTTTCAAAAAGCATCAATGTCAAGGATTTAAATTTCAAGATAGAAATTACGTTATACCTTCTTTCTCTTGAGCTCTATTAGTTTACAGTATTCTAGATGCTCTGCATGCTGTTTACCTTCATCCAGCACTACAGCTTAGACCTGTCAAAGTCATAGCACATTTTAAACTGACGCAGTGGATGTCTCCTCTGCAAATATTTGTTGGTATGAGAGATGAAAAAACTGTCTTTATAGAAAACATGCCACCCTGTACCAAAGTAATATCAAACTCACACATGCCTAGTAGCTTATTTGTAATTTCGGAGTATCTTCCTCCTTCACTGTCTGTCTATACAAATCTGTGTATCGTTCAGAGCACGTTCGGGCAAACTCCTTGATGGCATTTAGGACAGGTGGTAGACCTTTCTGGAGAATATTGAGAGTCATGCTACCACTTTTCAAGCGCAACTTCTCGTATGTCTCATCCTCAGCCTCTAGTTTCTTCTTCAATGCCTCAATCATAGCTTCCTTCTCTTTGAAAGGAGTCCTTTCTATGACAGGCTCTTGGACCAGCTGTTCATTGTCATCAGAAACCTGCTGGTATGCATGTCTGTCAATGTACTTCATCTCTTGAGCCTTCAAGGCTTGCTCTTTTTTGTAGAGCTCTTTCTGAAGATTTTCTACCTTCCTTTTTTGCTTCAGCTCCTCTGCTTGCTGCTCTGTTAACTCATGTATGATATTGGAAAATGCTTTGAGTGCATGCAATGGCACATTACCAGGAAGGTGATCAAGTGCATCAAGCCATGACTGGCAAAGATCATATACAGGGGGGGGATTCATTTTTTTGGGAGAAGCTGGCTTATCTTTACCATCTTCAATCTCCGTGATGTTTAGTCGTAACCAATGATACAAGGCATTCATGTATTCCTTCTGATTAGTGACAAGCTTGTCAAAGTTCTGATGCCAGAGGTTGACTTCAGTCTCTAGTTGCAATGTATTGTTTCTGTGGAACTCACTAGTTTCAGTCGGTGCATATGACCTGTCCAGGGATTCCATATCCTCAATCATTTGATACTGTTGTTGATGGCATTTACACATAGTCTTCCACATTGACATTGACCTGCCATAGAATTGCAAAGATAAATGTATAAGGCACTGATGGCGAGTACACACAAGCATGATTGATGACATACAAAATATTTAAACAGCCACAAAGTTACAGGTGTCAGGAAGGAGTGTACACAATGTATATCACAAAACTTGAACTCTTGCCCACAGATTTTCAGGAACCATATAAACTTCCCTCAGTGCGAAAATTGGAGCATGAACCTTAGAGACTTGTTTGAGACAAGGAGAAACTTCTTGTGCTTTAGGTATACTGGTCCAAGAAAAAAAGTGTAAATCGCTAACTGATGCTAGAATGGAATGTTGCTGAAGGCTAGATATGAGCTTCTTTTACAGAATCTGTGTCTTGGAAGCAGGATGATATGACCCAAGCCAAGGAGGTTACCAAACGAGGGCTGTGCTATTATGTCCCGAAGTACCTACTTGATTCATCCCTAACCTAGATGGTGTATCTCACTTGGTATTAGCAAGTGAAATTCTAAGTACTTTAATGTACTACAAGACCGTGACAACTTGTTTTAAAAGTTCAAGCATGGGCTTAATAATGTGTAATTAAACATGGCATGGTGCCTAGCACATAAGCGTAATTAATCCCTAGGCCCAAAGGCATTCCAAGGAATTAAAAGAGTGGTTGTTGGAAAATGATGATGTGGCATTTTTAATGGGCCCCCCCTACAGGGCCATGTACCTTCAGTGGCCCCCCTAGGTGGCTCTAGTGCCTTCTACATGCTCCTTTGCCATTTCTGGACCTTCCTAAAAGTTCAAGCATGGGCTTAATAATGTGTAATTAAACATGGCATGGTGCCTAGCACATAAGCGTAATTAATCCCTAGGCCCAAAGGCATTCCAAGGAATTAAAAGAGTGGTTGTTGGAAAATGATGATGTGGCATTTTTAATGGGCCCCCCCTAGAGGGCCATGTACCTTCAGTCGCCCCCCTAGGTGGCTCTAGTGCCTTCTACATGCTCCTTTGGCATTTCTGGACCTTCCTAGGCCTTCTAAACTTCACATGTGTGGTTTTCTCTCTCATCTTCTCCCTTTGTTGAGATTTTGGACTGGTTTTTCAGCCTCCTTCAGCTGAATTCCGTTATTCTTCATAACTCCTCACTCGTTTGGATTCCTCGACTTCCGTTTGGCCCAATGGCTTCCCCTCTGCCTCCCCTTTGTAGTGATATGCTTTTCCCTCCGTGCATTTGGTAGAACAAGCAGAGCTGAGCACTTCTTTGGCTGCTCGAATTTGCAAAAGTGGGTTTTTCTGGACCTTTTTGCTTCTACAGCCTCCTGGGCCTCTCCTCTTGCAAACATACAGCTTTCTGTTGAATTTCGAGTGGTCCCACGCGCTGGTTGACTGGTTTTTCTCAGTTTTGGAGGACTTTCCGGCGATGAAACTTCTCCAAAACCTTCTCAATGCATTCCTCTCTAAAGCACGCTTCTTTTGAGCCCAAGAACTCCCATTTCTTCGCGACAGAAGTGCTTCTTTTCACATTTTTCAGTGGAATTCTTGGTGGTCGGCTCTCGTAAATGCTCTTTCGCACTCCTCTTTGGCTGAGAATGCAATTGGGCATTGGCTACTATGTCCTCTTGGTGATTGAGGACTTGGTTCGAGTTTTCAGGACTTGGTAAGTTGTGATTTTGCTGCTGCAATTTCTTTTTGCCATAAGCTATTGGTTGGCCTCGTGTGCCGCCTCTTTCTTGGCTCATGCTACATGAGTCATTCTTTGGTTGGGTACTTTGCTGATTTTATTTTGGAGCTTTGAAAAGCTTTGTGAATGCCATCTGGAAACCACTCAAAGAGAGTGCAGCTGGGGTGCAGTGTGATTACATCTGGACAGCCAATGGAATTGCACTCGGAAAAGAGAATGCCTTTGGGTTGAGCCTATGGGTTAAGTGCACTTATGTGATGGTGTTCTATGCTTGAAAGCCTTGCAAAGGCTTAGTGAATTGGGGCTGCGAGCTCAGAGTTGCAGGGAAGGTCTCCCAGATGCAACTTGTAATCATTTCCCTGTGAAATATAAAGAAATACCGAAAGGGGCGCCACGGTGTTTGGGGCCAATCGGGTGCACTTGTCTATGTTTGTTGAGCAGAGGCATTCTAGCCTCCATCCCTTTTTCAGTGGTTTTGTTTGTAAACAAATGGGTAAATGCCAAATGGTGATCATGCAATGGTTAATGGTTGTGATATATGCTTTGTGAGCTGTAAATAAGTGCTGAAGTGATTAAAGGTTTAGTTCCACTGCCCTCTGAGTGATTAGAGGCCAGTTTCATTGGTTCCATTGCCGGGATACCACACACTCTTTCTCAAGAGGTGGGCCTCGGTAGTTTGGTGGAAGGATATCTTTGCTGCACTTTTTGACAGCTAAATATTACAACCATAAACATGGTGAGTACCCATGAGCAAGAGAGCTCCACAACTCCTGAAAGGAGAAGGCAGGAAAGCCTTAATGATCCAGCTAGTGTACAGCTACAGGGAGCACAACAAATGCCTTTTGAGCAGGCCACACATGAAGCTACAACTGAGCTCAACGGTGATACTAGTTCTAGCAGTGAGTCAGATGATGCTACTATGTTGAATGCACAGCTTGCAAGTGCAGTGACTGCTTTGACTCAGCTGGCTCAAAATTTGGCTCAGATTGTGCAAACAAATGCCAAGAAGAAGAAGAAATCAAGAAAGCACAAGCACGGAAAGAGTGAGTACACACATGCATCAACTTCTCATGGCGGACCGTACACTCATGCATCAGTTTCCCATGAGGGACAGCCATCAAAAATGACTCAGAAAGTGACTTCCAAGAGAGAGGAATCACCCAAAAGAGCACTTGAGAAAGAGGCACAAAAAGTACAGCCAGTGCAACAGTATGAGCAGCCAGCACAAGGCCTTGGTTTGGGTACTTCTACTCCTCAAAATAATAATGTGCAGTCCATAAATGTGGCTCAACCACCTCAGCCATATTTGAGGCAGCAACCTGAATATTTTGGTACAGATTCTATCTTTGATGCTATGTTGATTTCACCGCCAATTGGACAGAAAGCAATCCATGTATGACAATGTGGGAATGCAGCCAGGCATGCAAGCCACAGCATATGCTCCCATGCCTAATGTTCCGCCAAGCATGGCTCTCCCTAGTGAAGGGAATACTGCAAATATACAGCCATCTTTGGGACAGCCAATATCAAATGTATATAAAGAATTTAAGGATGGTGGTTCTCATGTCAAGTTTGATACATATAATGGAGTACAGGACAGGTACAAAGCCCTCACATTCCTTCAACAGTTTGATGCTGCATTTATTGGGGGTTTGTTTACAGAAGCATCCAAGATGAGGAAGGTCGCCACATTTTTGAAAGGCAATGCACTTAAGTGGTACACCAACCTTATGCTTCATGGAGATGCACCTGCTACTTGGCTGGAATTTAAGCAAGTGCTCTCTTCTACTTGGCTTACTCCAACTTTTGAAGTTGAAGTACTTTCACACTGGCATGACTTGTCATACAAACTTTGCAAGAATCTTGATGATTACACCCAGAGGTTTTGGGATGTTTTGCTGCCATTGAGCTCTTACAGGCATGTTTCTTTGAAAGAGCAAATAGAGAGGTACTGTTGTGGATTGCCTAGTGAGCTACGTGATTATTGCATCAAAACCAAGGTGGGTTCTATGACTTAATTAATTGAGAATGCAAGGACAGCATATGCATGGATGCAGGAGAAGAATTTGGGCTTTATGGACAGCAAGAAAGAAGACAACAAACGGGCTGCCAAACACCAGGATAATGACATCAAATCTGAAAATAAAAATTATGGCAAACGACCGTTTCAAAAGGGAGGAAAAGCCCAATTCAAAGCTGGTCAAAGGCGTGGACAGCCTAATAAACAGCCCCATACCAAGTTATCTGATGAAGAGAAAAAGTCACTCATGGAGCAAAACAAATGTTTTATATGCAAAGGAGAGGGACACCGTTCTTATGATTGCCCATCCAAGAAAAGAGACAGATCAGATGATAATAAGAATGATGATAAACAAGCTGATCGGAAGGGCAAAAGGCCTAAACCCTCCCAGGACTTCTTCCAGATGTGATTGGGAGTTTGCCACATGCACATGATGAAGAGGAAATGAAAAACACTGAGATGTGCAGAGCATGGGGAAAAATCAGAAATCAGAATTGTTTGTTTTTCTTTGATTCTGGGGCAAAGGCGAATTTCATAACTCCTGATATGGCAGGAAGGCTTGGCATCAAGCCTGAGGAAATGGGGCCATCCGGCATGTGTGATATGGCCAACCCTGAACTCAACACACCTGTCACTCCTATCATTGGCAAGTTGAGGATGCATATCCAGGGATATCAGGATGCAGAGGACCTCTACATTATGCCTTTGCCAGAGTGTGATGCTTTGCTTGGGATGCCTTGGATGTACAGGGTGGGGGCTGATGTGCAGATGAGAAACAATAAGATTTCTTTAACTCATAGAGGCAAAAATCATGTACTTGATGTAAAATTAAAAGGGAAGTCCATCCCTGTAGTTTCAGCTTCTTGTATTTCCAATGTAATAAAGCGTCATATTTCAGCGTACTTGATTTTTGTCAAAGAGGACAGCCAACCAGTTCAGGAAGGCTCTACTCTTTCTGCTTTAGATAGAGAAAGGGCTGCTTTTATTTCAAATTTTCAGGATTGTTTCTCAGATGCACTTCCTCAAGAATTACCTCCCAAGAGGCCTGAGGATCATCAAATTGATATAATTCTAGGAAGCTCACCACCTAATATACCTCCCTATCGTGTCAGTAAGGCACAACAGGAAGAGATAATGTCACAAGTGAAGGAACTCTTGGAAAAGGAATTAATACAGCCAAGTAATTCTCCTTACTGTTCCCCTGTGTTGCTTGTGCAAAAGAAGGATGGCAGTTGGAGAATGTGTATTGATTATAGGGCTTTGAATAAAGTCACAATTAAGAACCGTTTTCCAATTCCACGCATTGATGATATATTGGATCGGTTGGAAGGTTCCTCAATGTTCAGTCGTATTGACCTTAAAAGTTGATACCATCAGATAAGGATACGGCTGGAAGATGTCTACAAGACTGCCTTCCGCACTTCATTTGGCTTATATGAGTTCCTTGTGATGCCTTTTGGTTTGACTAATGCACCTGCTACTTTCAATAGAATGATGGACAAAATTTTTAGAGCACACAGAAAGTTTGTGGGCACTTTCTTCGATGACATCATTGTGTTCTCTAAAAATGAGCAGGAGCACAGGAAACACCTCACTATTGTGTTTCAAGAGTTGAAAAGACACAAGCTATTAATAAACACCAAGAAAAGTGAGTTCTTTATGCATGAGATTCATTTTCTCGGTCATATAGTGTCAAAGGATGGAGTCAAGATGGATCCTGCAAAAGTTGAGGCCATAAGGAGTTGGCCAATTTTGAAAAATCTGCATGAAGCCAGAAGCTTTCTTGGGTTGTGTTCATACTATCGGAGGTTTATAAAGTACTTTGCAGAAATTGCTTCTCCCTTGCATGCTTTACAAAAGAAAGCTGTACCGTTTCGGTGGGGACCAAAGGAAAATGCAGCTTTTGAAGAGCTGAAGCAAAAGTTGTGTTCTGAACCCGTTATTATCTTGCCAGATCTTGCAAAACCCTTTGCTGTAACTTGTGATGCATGTGGGAACAGCATAGGAGGCACTTTGATGCAAGATGGCAGAGTGGTTGCATATGAGAGTAGAGTTCTCAAAGATGCTGAATTGTACTTGCAGACATACGAGAAGGAAATGTTAGCAGTGATACATGCTTTGAACACATAGAAACATTACCTTCTTGGAGCTGATTTTTATGTGCAGACAGATCATCAGTCACTTAGATATTTTCTCACGCAAAGAAAATTATCTGAAAAGCACATGAGATGGGCTAACTTCCTCTCAATGTTTCATTTTCAAATTGTACATGTGCCGCATAACAAAAATGTCGTGGCTGATGCACTTTCCAGGAAACCACAGCCTGAAGCAGTCTCCAAGAAACCCAGTGTTTCAGCAGTGAGCATTGCTTACAACAATGTGTTAGATGTGATGAAAGATCAATATGTTAATGATGCTGATTTTTCAACTATTTATGATCAGCTTTCTGATGGTCAAAGGCATGATCACTATATGTTGAAAGAGGGTTTCGTTTTGATGCATGGACGACTCTGTGTCACTGATCAGATGCGATAGAAAGTTATAATGGAAAGTCATGCTCCTCCATATGCAGGACATAGGGGAATTACAGCAACAATTACAACAGTGGAGCAATACTTTTATTGGCCATCTTTGAGGAAAGATGTGGAAGAATATGTGAGAACATGCATGGTTTGTCAGAAAGTAAAGTTTGACAGGCAGAAGGCACCTTGGGTTGTTACACCCTTTGCCAATTCCGGATAGACCATGGCAAAGCATAGCTATGGATTTTGTGTTTGATCTTCCACGTACTCCTTCTGGACATGATGGATTGTGGACAATAATTTGCAGGTTTAGCAAACAAGCCCACTTTGTGCCAGTAAGAAAGAAAATTACAGCAGATCAAATGGCCAAATTGTTTCTGCAGCATGTCTTCAAGTATCAAGGGATGCCTGAATCCATAATCAGTGATAGAGATCCGAGGATGACCAGCCTCTTTTGGAGAGGGCTGTTTGAAAATATGGACACTACGCTGAATTTTTCGTCATCTTTTCACCCTCAGTCTGATGGACAATCGGAGCAGGAAAACTCTACCATCTTGGATATGTTTAAATGCTATGTCTCAAACCACAAAAGCAAATGGGAGCATTATTTGCCTTTGCTGGAATATGCTTACAATAATACGGTGCACACATCCACAGGTAAAGTACCTTTTGAAATAGTGGAAGGTGCCAGGAAGATACCTCCCATTTTGCATACAAAAGAGAATATCTTCGAAGCTGATCGTTTTGTGGAAAGCCTTGAAGAGGCTTACAAGAAGATCAAATATGCCTTGCAAAGAAGTCAGGACAAGCATAAAAGAGTAGCAGATAAGCACCACAGGGAATTGGTATTCACAGAAGGTGATTGGGTTTTGCTGCGTTTTCAGAAGCTGATCGTTTTGTGGAAAGCCTTGAAGAGGCTTACAAGAAGATCAAATATGCCTTGCAAAGAAGTCAGGACAAGCAGAAAAGAGCAGCAGATAAGCACCGCAGGGAATTGGTATTCACAGAAGGTGATTGGGTTTTGCTGCGTTTTCAGAAGGCTGATCGTTTTGTGGAAAGCCTTGAAGAGGCTTACAAGAAGATCAAATATGCCTTGCAAAGAAGTCAGGACAAGCAGAAAAGAGCAGCAGATAAGCACCGCAGGGAATTGGTATTCACAGAAGGTGATTGGGTTTTGCTGCATTTTCAGAAGGCAAGGCTGAAAAATAAGAAAGGCGAGGAAAGGTTGTACACAAAGCTGAACATGCGTTACTATGGTCCTTTCTAGGTTTCTGAAAAGATAAACGAGGTAGGTTACAGGCTGAAGTTGCCTCCGCATTGGAAGATACATAATGCCTTTCATGTGAGCTTGTTAAAGCAATATCATGGAGATATTCCCGAGGATTTACCTGATGAGGTGCAGCCTGAAGTGGAAGAACAGGATGAACTTCTGGTCCCAGAGCAGATTCTGGCACACAGAGATAGAAAGCTCAAGGGTAAAGTTATCCGTCGCTACTTGGTAAAATTTTAAAATTACCCATCACTTGATGCGAAATGGATGGAGGAAGGTGAACTGGCAGATTCATCTGGGATATTGCAGCTTTACCTTGATGCTTTCCAGTTAGAGCCGACTGCGGTTCGGGCTCCTACAGGTAGTTCAGCAAAGCGAGCGTCTGGAGCATTACCTGGTGTTCGAGAGGGGGGTAGCACCTCCACTCCCTCAGTACAGATGGGCTCACCGTGATTTCATGAGGTCGCTTGATGACACTATATGTTTCATCCGAGATACTGAGCTGACGTTATTTCTGCTGTGAGACTTCATGATATTGATGCATCTTCACTATTGATCGCCGAGGAACACATAGATTTTGAGCAGTGTATATGGATGGATGCATGCCTCTCCTAGCCATATTTTCACTGTCTCTGTATACTATAGCTGCGGCTTTCTTGTATACTCTTTTATGCTATATTTCATGCTCACTCCTATGTTTTGGGGCAGCAAACTGTGGTTTGCTATTTCAAGAGAGGGGTGTGTCACGGGGGCGTGAAATTCTAAGTACTTTAATGTACTACAAGACCGTGACAACTTTGGTTTTAAAAGTCCAAGCATGGGCTTAATAATGTGTAATTAAACGCGACATGGTGCCTAGCACATAAGCGTAATTAATCCCTAGGCCCAAAGGCATTCCAAGGAATTAAAAGAGTGGTTGTTGGAAAATGATGATGTGGCATTTTTAATGGGCCCCCCTAGAGGGCCATGTACCTTCAGTGGCCCCCCTAGAGTTCCAGGTCGCTCTAGTGCCTTCTACATGCTCCTTTGCCATTTCTGGACCTTCCTGGGCCTTCTAAACTTCACCTGTGTGGTTTTCTCTCTCATCTTCTCCATTTGTTTAGATTTTGGACTGGTTTTTCAGCCTCCTTCAGCTGAAGTCCGTTTTTCTTCATAACTCCTCACTCGTTTGGATTCCTCGACTTCCGTTTGGCCCGATGGCTTCCCCTCTGCCTCCCCTTTGTAGTGATATGCTTTTCCCTCCGTGCGTTTGGTAGAACGGGCAGAGCTGAGCACTTCTTTTCCCTCCTCACCCGTTTGGATTCCTCGACTTCCATTTGGCCCGATGGCTTCCCCTCTGCCTCCCCTTTGTAGTGATATGCTTTTCCCTCCGTGCGTTTAGTAGAACAGGCAGAGCTGAGCACTTCTTTTCCTGGTCGAATAGCAAAAGTGGCTTTTTTTGGACCTTTTTGCTTCTACAGCCTCCTGGGCCTCTCCTCTTGCAAAGCTACAGCTTTCTGTTGAATTTCAAGTGGTCCCACGCACTGGTTGACTGGTTTTTCTCAGTTTTGGAGGACTTTCCAGCGATGAAACTTCTCCAAAACCTTCTCAATGCATTCCTGTCTGAAGCACGCTTCTTTTGAGCCCAAGAACTCCTATTTCTTCGCGACAGAAGTGCTTCTTTTCACATTTTTCAGTGGAATTCTTGGTGGTCGGCTCTTGTAAATGCTCTTTCGCACTCCTCTTTGGCTGAGAATGCAATTGGGCATTGGCTACTATCCTCTTGGCGATTGAGGACTTGGTTCGAGTTTTCAGGGCTTGGTAAGTTGTGATTTTGCTGCTGCAATTTCTTTTTGCCATAAGCTATTGGTTGGCCTCGTGTGCCGCCTCTTTCTTGGCTCATGCTACATGAGTCATTCTTTGATTGGGTACTTTGCTGATTTTATTTTGGAGCTTTGAAAAGCTTTGTGAATGCCATCTGGAAACCACTCAAAGAGAGTGCAGCTGGGGTGCAGTGTGATTCCATCTGGACAGCCAATGGAATTGCACTTGGAAAAGAGAATGCCTTTGGGTTGAGCCTATGGGTTAAGTGCACTTATGTGATGGTGTTCTATGCTTGAAAGCCTTGCGAAGGCTTAGTGAATTGGGGCTGCGTGCTCAGAGTTGCAGGGAAGGTCTGCCAATCATTTCACTGTGAAATATAAAGAAATACCGAAAGGGGCGCCACGGTGTTTGGGGCCAATCGGGTGCACTTGTCTATGTTTGTTGAGTAGAGGCATTCTAGCCTCCATCCCTTTTCAGTGGTTTTGTTTGTGAACAAATGGGTAAATGCCAAATGGTGATCATGCAATGGTTAATGGTTGTGATATATGCTTTATGAGCTGTAAATAAGTGCTGAAGTGATTAAAGATTTAGTTCCACTGCCCTCTGAGTGATTAGAGGCCGGTTTCAATAACCCTCAGAGCTAGGGACATGGTCAGCTGTCAGGTGACTAACTAAATCCCCGCTAAATATAGTTGTAAGGGCCGTGGCTATGTAAGTGGCTTAGCTCTCATTATCTAGGGATCAACCATCTCCTTCAACCCATAGCATAAACCTCAGGCCTCAGCCTCCTTATCTCAGCAGCCCATCAGGCATGGACCACTTTGAGGAAGAGAATGGTCATGCCTGCTTCTTCGTCCTTGAACTAATTAGCTCCGTAGGAACTGAGTCCTTGTGTCATGCAAGGATGAGCTTATCATGGGCACCAAACAAAGAGTAAACAAAGGTTTGCCATTTGAGCAGCAACACAAAAACGAACACTAAGGCTTGCCTTTGGCGAAAATGGAAATAGTGTGCCAGCCTTAGCCTAGGGTCACATTAACCCTAGTTAACTGGTCCAATTTTTTGTCGAAGCATTTCCAAGACCTAGCATGGCACAAAAATTCCTCAAAACCACACATCAAGCTCTTTATAGGTAAACCATCCAGATAGTGATAGTGGTTCAGCAAATTATTCATGGTAAAGCATTCTTTCTTCATAAAGTTGTTGCAAACATTAAATAATTGATGATTGTCCAAGGCCTTGATTGACCATGTTGACTGCTTCATAAAGCACGTACACAAGGTTTCCTTAATATTAACAAGATCTAGGATCCGATTCACATTATGCTAAGGTATCACATCGTTCCTTTGTTTTTCGAAGTGCGAAATATAGCTCATCTTTCTGACACTTGTGGTACCTACGATATGACAAACGTTCACAAGCCCGTACAAACTGTATGGCAGATTTATGCATAAGGATTAGCTTTGACACGAGAACCACGGTAGAACCTTCAGCTGCAGCCAGAAGCACCGTGTGCCAGCTTTGGGAGTTCGTAAAAAAATCCATGCACAGCCTTCATCCCTTGCAGCAAATGAATCAATCGTACGACCAGCCGTACCAATCAGCTCTCCGTACTGTCGTACGGGCAGCGGCTGCGCGCATCCTCCTATGAGATCCTGTCCACGACCCTTAACATGATCATCCCGTCAACTTTTGTCCATCATCCTTGCCTCGAGGCTTCCAAGGTCCTCCTTGCCAAAATAGTTTTGCATGGGCTTGCCACGTGGCAGCCCATGACTTGCGCTGCCCCCAAGGGCCTTCATTTGCCCCTAGGTCCCCCTCTGGGATCTTTTTTAAAATCCTAAGGGTTCTTTCGGCCCCTCTTGGCCCTGGGGTTCTAGCAAATCGAGTAACCCTTGACCTCCCCCTTTGTTTTCCCAGGGTGTCTTGCCCACATGTAGGCCAACATGCATGCACTAGAAATCACGCCCTCGTGACACTATCCAAACTAGTTCACTACAAAAATGCTTCTGATTGGTAAAGGCTTGTGGAAAATTATGGAGAGAATGCTCACAAATCCTATTATAGATGCTAAGAAGATTGAAGAGTGGGAAACAAAGGATGGACAAGTAATGTCAAGCACTAGCAATGTAGACTTTTAATGATCAATCACATGATGAGTGCCAAGAGTTGATCATAGGCTTGAAGATACCTCAAGACAACTCACAACACAAGAGCTTAGAAGAGTGTTGCAACTCAAAAGGGAAGCTTCACGCTTTGAGGATGAGAGAGCAAGACTCATCTCACTAAGCTTAGAGATATACTCGAGCAGTTTGTTGTAAGTAATAAGAAGATTTGACTCTCTTTACTACTTTTAGAAGCTCCATCTCTAGCTTCAACACGACACAAGGTTTGCCATGCCCACTATGATTGGTATGGTCCACCAAGAAGAGAAACTGAAGTAGAATATTGAGGAGAACACTGGCAATGATCAAGCTTTTCCAACCTCACGATAGGGAGAGGTGGTGGCGGCATTGCAAATGCAGCCATAATGCCCAAGTTTCAACCGATGGAACCATTATCCCCAAAAAAAGGCAAGTGTCGTTACCATGAAAAAATGGGGCAAATTATGAGAATGAATGCAAAAAGAAAAAGGCTCACCAAGGCTAGCATGGAATCCAAGACTTCTAGAATGTCCTTACGGCATCTTGACATCAGGCCACCTCATGCCCCCTCATCAAGTACACACTACAAAAAGGAGTTGCAGATGCTAGCAACAGATATCAAATATGTTCCAAGGGCACCGCGACTCTTGGGACTTTTGATTTGCAACTCCCGTAATTTGCACATAACTGCCTTGAGCCTCTGGGGCGCGAGAGTCCGACCATGGGGCGGGACTTGGGGGATTAAAATTCCTAGTGGGCCCTTGGAAATAGTGAATGTGCACCCAATTACTAGGCAATTAATTCCTAGGGCCAAAGTGTGCAACAGGGGGCCAAAAGAGTGGTGCAATTAAAAATTGCTATTTTTAGCATTGGACTACAAAAAGGACCCAGAGCTCTTCTTTTGGATTAAAATGGCCAAGTCAATTTCAAAAGGAGCCAGATCATCAGTTGTGAGTTGCCAGAGCCTGCCAGGTGCTACTAGAGCAAAATCGCATATTACCAAGAGCTTCCGGAGCCTTGGGACTTTTGATTTGCAACTCCCGTAATTTGCACATAACTGCCTTGAGCCTCTGGGGTGCGAGAGTCCCAGAGGCTCTTCTTTTAGATTCAGTTGGCCAAGTCAATTTCAAAAGGAGCCAGATCATCAGTTGTGAGTTGCCAGAGCCTGCCAGAGCCTGCCAGGTGCTGCTAGAGCAAAATCGCATATTACCAGGAGCTTCCGAAGCCTTGGGACTTTTGATTTGCAACTCCCGTAATTTGCACATAACTGCCTTGAGCCTCTGGGGCGCGAGAGTCCGGCCATGGGGCAGGACTTGGGGGATTAAAATTCCTAGTGGGCCCTTGGAAATAGTGAATGTGCGCCCAATTACTAGGCAATTAATTCCTAGGGCCAAAGTGTGCAACAGGGGGCCAAAAGAGTGGTGCAATTAAAATTTGCTATTTTTAGCATTGGACTACAAAAAGGACCCAGAGCTCTTCTTTTAGATTCAGTTGGCCAAGTCAATTTCAAAAGGAGCCAGATCATCAGTTGTGAGCTGCCAGAGCCTGCCAGGTGCTGCTAGAGCAAAATCGCATATTACCAAGAGCTTCCGGAGCCTGCCAGAGGAAATCGTCACTAGCCAGGGCCTGTACCAATGCACCCAGGGCCTGCCAGAGGAAAACGCACCAGATCTAGAGCCTGTTGCAGATTGCGATTTCTACAGGGGGTGTTTTTTGCAAATTGCTATTTCCAGGTCCTTCGAGCTGCTACAAAAATTGCATCCTGTTCTGGTGCTGTTTCTAGGTATTGCTAAATTGCAATCTGTTTTCAAGAGTTTATAGGCTGTGCAGGAAGGTTGCGATTTGGTTTTTGGAGGCTTCCGGGCTGTGCCAGCTGATTTTGGTAACTTTCCACGCGTGGGTGTTTGCTTCTAAGCTGCTTTTGAGGCTGTGCCAGAGCAGAATCAGCTTATCTCTGCAGGATCTAGGGTTCATGGTTGTAAGACACGTTAAGACACGACACGTTAGACACGCTTCAAACACGAGTGTCTAAAGTGTCTTAAAGATAAGACACGTAAGACACACCATTGTGGTTATAATAATAAATATTTAATTAATATATGTATAAGTATACAAATGTACAACTTGCTAGCATAGCTAGCTGCTAGATTCTATAAGTACAATAAGCTACACTTAAATAATGCAAGAAGAAACAATGCACTTGTACAATGTAGTTCATCACTCAAGACTTAAAAGTTAAAGTTTAGACTCACGCTCTTCACTTAAAAGTTAAAGTTTAGACTCACGACTGAAGAGCTCACAAGTTTTGAGTACTTAAAGGTTTAAACTGACAATTGAATCTTGTCACATGTGACATGAATGAAAACTGCATCTCGATACATATAATTGAAAGGAAGCTTTCGACTCTCAAGACTCAAATCTCTGAAGATTCATCCTAATCTGAATCTATGAGGTCACTGCCAGAGTTCAACTGTTGCGGGCTTTGTCTTGCAGCTGTTCAGCCGTGTTTGGCTGGTTGGGCACTTGGATGTGCGATTGCAAGAGTGGTTCAGATAGTGGATGCTTTTGGGGTCTCTGTTGTATGCTTTGGTTGGCTAAGGATACAGGATTGCCTAGTGATTGGATGCCGTTCACTGTTTGAAGTTGAGCAGGGAATTACAGGGTGGGCTGGACGGGGAGTCTGCGGGCGTTGGTTTGCCTGTGGTGCAGCTTCTCAGATACCTTTGTAATCAGCCGCTTGGCTTCAAATGAATGTTAAATAAATACCGCCAAGGGGCGCCAACGTTTGGGGCCAATCGGTGTCCTTGTTTCTGAGTAGGAGCGCTCTAGCTTCCCTGTGATTTGTTTTGTGATGCTTATTTACTTGTCTATTTACTGTGTATGCTGTAATTAAGTGGATCCTACCACCCTTTACGTTGTTGAGGCTGGTTTCACAAACCCAGTCCCGACAAAGTTTTTCCCCGGAGCCTCTTGTAGGTGTAATAGACACCTCTCTCATTCTTATATCACATTTCAAGAGGGGCTCCAATGAAGGCTCAAACTATTCTGTCTCTTGCAACATGCCACCATGCTACCTCCCTTAGAGCTGTTAAAATACATACCTGTGTGGGGATGATTCTGCAAAAGAATGCTGTACATGACGAGCAGCACAACCCTTGAACTATCACATTTCAAGAGGCGCTCCAATGAAGGCTCAAACTGTTCTGTCTCTTGGAACATGCCAACTTGCTCCCATCCATTAGAGCTGTTAAAATATACGTGCAAAAGAATGCTGTACATGACAAGCAGCACAACCCTTGATCTACAATTCCCATGACAGGAATATCTCCACCTTGAAGAACACAAAAGAAGGTTCGCTCTTGCTGATACACGCAACTATCCACAGTCTGTCAATGTGCAAAACCAACCTAACCACAATATTTGGTAGATGTGTCCAATATCCATTATCAACCTACTAACCCCTTGAACTTGATTAGCCAACCCATCTATTTTCCGTTACAAACTACCTATCTATGTAATTTTATTAGCCCATGTATCTTTTTGTGTATCTGCCGACCGTGAAAAAATGTGTGTTCTACGCAATTTATCATACACTCATGCAACAACATCCTTGTCTCACATGTAAAAAACTTTTTCACAAGAAACAACTACGAAAGGCACCTCTATGCAATCTATTAAACTTGTTTAAAGAAACAAAAGTGCCACAAGAAGACGTCTACTTATGGTCATGATCAGGGAGTATGACTCACTCTTTTACAAGGCCCACCAATTGTCTATGTAAGTAGTCATCCCTAAGCTTTTGGATCTCCAAGGAGTCAGCATCCACTGCTTGGAACTCGACCAAGTACCTTGTTTGCAAACTTTTCACAATGGCTTTTGTCTTGTTTATTGTTGTTGAATCCTCTTCTCTTTTTTTCTGGTTCTTTAGTTGCACAGACCTCCTTTCTAACTCTATCCGGATCACTTCTCCAGCCTGCGACATTGGATCGTTAATTACATTGGTCAAATGCAAATACAAATACAAAAGGTGGCACTAAATTCACATTTGATCACAAAAATCTGTAAGTTTGTCGATTAATAGAATTCTCACTTTCCTCACATTTGATAAAATGAGAGGAAATATGTTTTGCCAAATCTACCATGCCAGCATTAAGAGCTTTAATGACTTAATTGCCTTGTAGTCAAAATTGAGCCTACATCCTTAGCAATGGCAGAAGTCACACCATCAAATTTTCCTCTTATTACAGCTTTTCTTTTGCAATGAATTCAATGTTAGTTAACAGATTAATGAATTGAACCACTCTCTTGGAATAAGAGATTGGTCTATTACTGCAGTATTTCTTTCAGAAGTAAGAAGTCATCAATATACCTTCACATCATCGTGGAACTTCTTCTCCCAAGCCAATAGCTTGTCTAACGTCGATGCATGTGTTACCTTCTCGTTCTCATCAATCACACCCTCATTTGAAAAAGGAAACTGTGGGTAACTGTCCCAACTCATTACCCGTTTCAACTTTGCATAATGATCAAGATTCCCTGCATAGAAAGCATTTGCCACATCATATGGATGAAGCAGCAGAAACTGAAAAGCTCCACCCCTTTCTCCCCAAATCTCTCTCTCTCTCTCTCTCTCTCTCTCTCTCTCTTCCCCCCCTCCCCCCCCCACCCGCCTCCCCTTCCCCCAACACACACACACACACATGCACAAGAACTGAAACTCACATACTAGAATATGTACAGCTGGAATAGGTAAGGAAGACATGAAGCAAAGGCAAGCTCAGGAAGGTGCAGGTCAGAAAATAAGGATTTCTCCCTATACTTTCAGCATGCAGTAAGGGCTTCTGAGAGGGTGAAGAAATAGTAAACAAGATGTCATCCACAACAAGCGTTTCACAAGGCATGAGAAGGCACTGCCTACCTCAACTTCAATTTCCTATTTGGCCAAGCTCAGGAAGGTGCAGGTCAGAAAATAAGGATTCCTCCCTATACTGGCAGCATGCAGTAAAGGCTTCTGAGAGGGTGAAGAAATAGTAAACAAGATGTCATCCACAACAAGCGTTTCACAAGGCATGAGAAGGCACTGCCTACCTCAACTTCAATTTCCTATTTGACCAAGCACTGATTGCCATCCCCTTTGCATACGTTTACTTGAATGTGACCTAGAACAGCCAAAAGTACAACCAAAAAAAAAAAATCATCATGGCCCACAAAATCATGGCTGTAGGTACAACTTCTGCCCTAAAACTCTAGCCAAGTGCTTGGTGTAGAGGGCTACAAAACTGAGATGGAACTGCTGCTCTTCTCCCTATCAAATACGCTTCAATGGAATGAAGGAGAGGGCTCACAATGCCCCTTTACATAGGGGATGGGGATGCTTCTCCACTCCCCCCTTCCCAAAACAGGCCCACCCCAGATCTGGCTGCCTAGCAAGAATAGGAACCAGATGAGCTGACAGGCTGGCCAATTAAACCCCTGACCATGCTGATTTGAAGTAGGGCCCCTGTCGGGTCCCACTCGGTGTCAGAAAATAAGGAATGCATGCTGTAGCCAACCCCTGAAGCGGGATACCTTCAGAGGACATTGAAGTTCTCTCTCCAAATCTCACACACACACACATTCTCAGAGATGGGAGACAAATCTGGGACAGCAGCATGATGTATTTCCCCTAGAGCTATGGTCAGGGAGTTTCTTTCATATCCAATAGAAGTCTTCTTTTGAAAAAAAATAAAAATCTGGGACAGCAGGTAGGAATAGCCAAAACTTTCCAGCCAGGTGCTAGGAATACCGACAGCCAAAGGCAGGCTGAACACCAAGAAAGATCCTCTGCTCCGGTGAGCCTCAGTGGGATCCAGAGGAGTACCATATGGCCCCTTTTATAGGCATAGAGAGGCAGGGCCATCATGGACCCGACTGGGGATCAGGTTTGAATTGACCAAAGCTGCCAAATCGGGCATCCCTGCTGTGCCACTGGCCGGCCTCAGATCCACCCCAACCCCACACCATTATCATATTTATAAATAGGCCCAGATTTAGCCATCAAATCTGGGACGACTAGCCAAAACTCTCAACTTCCAGCCAGGTGCTAGGAAAGGAAGGCTGAACACCAAGAAAGATTTAGGCTGCACTCCTCTGCTCCTGTGAGCCTCAGTGGGATCCAGCAGAAGTCCTTTTATGGGCATAGAGAGGTAGGGTGCCCCTCCAAACAAGTTGACTCAACTAGGCCAACTGAGCCCCTTCACGGACCCGACTGATGATCAGGTTTGAACCGACCCCAGCTGTGCCACTGGTCGGCCTCAGATCCACTCCAACCTGAGGCCATTACCATCTCTATAAATAGGTCCAGATTTAGCCATCAAAATGCTTCCATAGGCAGCCATACATGCATATGCACAGCCCTATACTCAGAGAATGTGCAGTCACAGATCCCCCTCAAGTGGGGGCTTGCAGGTGGGATAGTGGCCTAAATCAAAATCAGGCCCATTGTGGGCCTCTTAAGGACTAGCATTTGCATGTCCATTCCAACCCCTATGGATCCTCAAAACCAGACGTATGTGGACTGCTTATGCACATGCATATGCACAGCCCTATACTCAGAGAATGTGCACTACAGATCCCCCTCATGTGGGGACTTGCACGTGGGATAGTGGCCTAAAGAAAATCAGGCCCCTTGTTGGCCTCTTAAGGACTAGCATTTTGCATGTCCATTCCAACGCCTTATGGATCCTCAAAACCAGACATATGTGGACTGCTTATGCATGGCTTTATGGGCTCTCAAAACAAGTCATATGTGGGCTGGTTATGCATAGCTCGCATGGGTATAGGTCCCCTCCATCCTAACCTGGTCCTAGCAGGCTCATAGATAGGGGCTCACAGCTAGGCATCTATTCGAACAGGGAACCAACCTGGTTCGTCAGATCTGTCCAGTTCATGGTGAGGTCTGTCTGTGAAAAAGGTGGCCACCTTGTGCCACCAAGTGATAGATTCCACATTGAGGTACCTCAATGCCAACCAACAATGGTCACTGCCATTCTTGCCTACTGGCTGGAAATAATACAACTTATAGAAGTTAAAGGTGCCAAGACATCGGTTTCACCATTCTACATAAAAATTGGAGGTTTTTGGAACCTTGATCCACCACAAACTGCTCAATACTCTCTCTCAAGCTTAGTACCATGCTTCGAGACAATATAATAACCATTGAGACTAGGCTGTGTTCTCTATTTATGCATGTGTCATACTTCTCTTGGCAAGAAAATGCTTGCATAAATGCTAGTTTAAACACACAAAGCATCCAAATAGATACGAGAACATGTCATAATTGGCTGACATGTCAATTGCCCTAGGCTGGCCAAGAGCATGCCCATGAGACCTGCTCAATTAGTGCGGAAACAAGTCTCCATCTTGTCACTGAGAAGAATGTGCCCTCCTTTTAGGCTGCTTGCTAGGGAATGACTGCTGCTCTCCAGTGCTGCTGGGCTGAGTACTGAATGAGGCCTCTAGGGGTTCCATTTATAGGCTACGCCCGCCCTTCTAGAAGGTGGCCAAAATAGGCATGTTTTTGTGGCTCACTTGCCAGACTTGTGCAAGGCTGGCCAAGCACATTCTATTCCTTATATGTGAACCTGCTCTCTCTAGGATATCTCTATATCCTTGCGCTTAGCTTCTAATCGCAAATAGAATGACCACCATCCCCTTCAATCAAAGCGTCAGCTTTGCTAACCCACGTTTCGAAGAGCGAGTCATTCTAAAGGGTGAGTTGAAATGCTTGTGTCATTGAAACAAGCTATAAATGATGAAAATCATTCATAAGGCCTGCCCAAGATCCAAAATAAGGAAAAAGAAGATGAATTGGATGGGTAGCATGGAAAAGAGGGTGGAAAGCTGTGTGTGTGTGTGTGTGAGAGAGAGAGAGTGAGAGGGGGTGAGAGACAGAGAGAAAGTAGAGAAAAAGATGGAGCAATTTAAGGGATGAAAATAGCAACTGAAACTTGCACCAACCATAAAAAAGCCCGCGTGGAGGACCCGTCATTTCCCTTTCCTCAGGGAAAATACCTTTACTAAAGCCTCCCCTCCTCAGGGCAGGCCAAAAATGCGGTAACTGATGCCAAAACTGCTCCTTGCACAATGACCTGGTCCTTGCTGATCCTCCTGGACAGGCAAAGACCTTCCATTGCCTGCGACACTTGTTTGGTGCCTGCTGCTGAACACTACATCACGTGTCCTGGACTGGCTTACATCAACTCTCCACGCAAGCTGCAAGCCTATAATGACAGGGCACCCAGCTCCTGCAGCCCAATTTGTATTGTGCACAACTTGCAAATACTCTCTCTCTCTCTCTCTCTCAAACCAATGGAGTCAGAAAGTCAAAGAAGCCAGAAATTTGGGGAAATGGGATGTTTACCATGATGGAATAGCAATCATCATGGAGTTTTAGTTTTTTGTTCTTAGACCATTAGAATTTAGGAGTCTAGCAGGCTAGTTCGCTCGTAGAGGCGTGGGTGATCGCATGTATGTATTTCGGTTTGGTCTCATGGGTTCCTACAGATCCCCCCCTACCTCTCTCTCTTTCCGCCTCCTAGCTTTTTTTTTAGATGCCCCTCAATATCTAATGGCAAGGGCGCCACGTGTACCCCCAAAATCCGGATATCATGAAGTTATACGCCGATGCACGTGCAAAATATTGAGCAGCGAGTGTGTGCGTGGACTTGTTGTTGCACGCCCTCCAACGATCCTGATTCATGAGCGTTGAGAAGAGTCCTGCACAAAATTGTTCCCCGTGAGGCCTCGACAACTCCGTGCGGAGTGGGCAGACAGACAGCGTCTGCCGGCTCAGTGCAGCGCTGAGCTGAACCCTGAACCAAAGCTTCTTTGTGTGGGCACCGGGATCCCTTCGGATCTTCCACTGACCACTTACAACAGTGCAATGGCACTTCATGTTAACTTTCCCTGCTTACAGATCCCTCTCTCTCTCTCTCAGCTTACTCAAGACAAGCGTGCGATGGGATCTCTTTCTCTCTGTCGTCCTCATTTTTCGGCCTATCTACAATAAAGAATTTTGTGCGAAATTTCCTGCGCGTACCATCGTGCGTGGCCAATTGCAGATGCTCTAACTAGCACGAATGATTACCGCTAACACTTGTACTCTACCGTGATACAGGACGACTTGTTTTTTTGGGTCCCCGCGCGAGATACGATACTAAAATTGCATCCACACGATGCTGAATAAGCACATATTAGCAAGCTTTATAGTCTGATTTGCGATGAAAGTAGTACAGCGCTTGAGAATGCAATGCAGAACTTGCCCAAAAACACACCATTGGCGTCCGCAAAGTTTGAGTGGTAATGCGTTCGTTGGGCCTCCAACATCCTCGCAGCCTCTTTACCACTTTCGAAGGCCGTTAAGAAATGATCATCCAGTTCTTTGAGGACAAGGTATAAGTTGTTCCTACTACCCGCCATCTTTCGGGTCCTGTAAGATGTGTCAAACGAACGATCTCCGTCTTTCTCTTCAGCAGGTGGCTCCTGGTGCTCTCGTATTCGAACTTTCTCACTCTCGTCATCATCTTCTACTAGGACTTCCTCCTCTTCCAGTTTCCGACTCTCTCTTTTCACATCAAATCCTCCATTTTCCTCGGCTGCTCTCTTTACCTTTGCTGGAGTGTACTCGCCCTCTGGCGCTCCCGACTGGTCTGCGCTGTCGAAGGTGGTTTCACTGGGTGGGAACATGTCGAACATGTCCCAGGAATTGCTAGGAGGCGGAGGCGGAGGAGGAGGAATCTGTGGCTCCACTGGAAGTCGTGGTGGAGGTTTCACGTCGCCCACATGAAATTCTTTCTCCGCTTCTTCTTCCTTGAGAGGAGCGGAGGGAGTCATGCTGGGGCTTCTGATCGGGGAAGTTGTCGACCTCTTGAGCGACAAAGGGGGCATACTGGTAGCGCGAGGGAGCGACGTCACAGAGTGTCGCGGAGGCGAAGGAGTCTGTACGTTGAGAAAGTGCGGTACGGGAGGAGGGGGCAAAGGCAGCGTATTACGCACGTTGGTGGTGATCTGAGCCACATGGTTATCCTTAGCTTCGCCCTCACCAAACTGTCGGATTGCAGCGCCGGTGTTCTTGAGGGACTGGATGTAGGAGGCGTGCGCAGCGGCGAAAGCGTGGCGGTACTGGACGGCGAGTTTGATGAAGCGTTTGCGGTCTTTGCAACGGGCGACGGATTCCTCGCTGTCGAGGGTGGAGTTGGAGCAACCCATGGGAGAGGAGAGGAAGGGGGGGGGGGGGGGCAAAGCTCATGGGGGTTGGGGAAATGCAGGTGGGGAGAGGGAGGAAGGGAAGGAAGCAGGGAGAAAATGTGAGATGGTAGAGAAGATGGAGGGAAGAAGGTGAAGCTGTGGAGATTGAGAAGCTATGGCGATGGGGAAGAAGAAGGTTGCCGAGCTATGGCGATGGCGAAGAAGCTTGCAATTGCAGCTATGGCGAAGGAGAAGAAGGTTGCAGCAGGAAGATGGTCCGAAAATCGAAGCTGCTCAAAACTTCAACACTGAAAAAGCTTAGTGCCGTTGTCCAGGCACTGACTCCCCTCATCATAACCATCTTCAAACCCACGGTTTATCTCCTTGTGGTTTCTTCAACCTTCGTGTTTACAGACTTCCTCAGTGCACACCGTCCGCACTGCATTCAGCCCATGGCTCAGATGCATTCAATGCACGATGGGCGGACAAGATTTCACATCCAACCCATGGCCCGGATGCATTCAATGCTCGATGGACTGACATGAGCGACTCTAGTCTGTAAACACCCTTAGTTTCCCACTTGCCCCCAACGCTCAGTTGAGATCTCTCTCTTTACCCACTTATGACCTCAGAGATCTCACTCAATTATGCTCCCATCCTATCGTGCTCTCAACCCAATCTGATACACCACCTCGCACACGAACTCTCCCTCATATAGACTCATCACACCCCAAATCAAAGTCTCTCGGACCTGCATCTCCTGTAGTCTCCTAATCGGGACGGTGTTGAAAGCCTCCCAAAAGTCTACGAAGCAAGCGTAGATTTTCTGGTGCCACCTACAAACACCCACTACACTCATCACAACCATGGTCACACCCACTGTCACTAGGTTTATTGAACCTAACTGGGCTCACACCATCCGTCTTCCAAGGATTCATCATTCGTGGATGGCGTGATCCTTGGGCAAGGCAAGGTGCCAAACAATCCTTTCTAAACAACTTTTCTAAGCAAAGTTGGCATCCAGGTGGTTTGAACCCACCCTTACTTTCCCATCAATCACCCAAGCTCAGCTAGAGACTCTGTACCCAATTATGAGCTCTCATATCTTACTCTCAAAGTATAGCAATTTGCATCCATCTACCTTGTGCAAGTCTGACATGTAACAAGCCATGCCTAACAGCAAGGTTAAAATGCAACTACTACAATGTTAAGGTTTACATTAGGCTAATCAGAGGATGGCGGTCCTCGTACATTACACAAGCTCATCAACCTCTACCAAAATGCCCCCCCTGCACACGTGAGATCAAGGTACGTGATGCATTGGCCATCCATTGAGACATGTGACTTCTTATGAACCCTTATTCAACAAAAAAACAAATTTCAATTAAGTAGGGGATTATTAGTTATGGAGAGACATTGAGGGGAAAAAAGGAAGAGGCAAGTGTATGATTAAAACAAGGGGGAGATGAAGTAAAGTGGGAGGCTTCATTGAGGGGTGAAAAGGAAGAGGCATGTGCCTGAGAGGAGATAAAGTAAAGAGGGAAGCTTGGGATGCAAGCAATAGCTACTACGAACTCTATATTTGTTTGCTTCTTACTTTGTTGAGTGAGTGTTTATACCAAGTAACAATCAAAAAACCTCTGGCCTTAAGTGCAATGTGGAGGCTAAGTGTGCTAGTGTGAATCCTCACAATCCATTTTAATACCACTTTGAGTAGGGCTACTCATGTTTGCGGGTTTCAAAAACCTCCTTAGGTTGCTTCTAACGAGGATAGCAATGAGTACTCTCTCAATTTGGGTGCCAAAATGAGCTTCAAGGCACTCTCTAGAGCTAGCCAAGCAAAGGGGGTGTAGGGCGCAACTCACTTTGCAAGTTTAGTGAGAATCAACCTATAAAGTGTAGTTTACAATGAGCCAAGGATCACATGAAGTAGCTTGCAAGGCTAGTTCGAAGCCAGGAATGTTGCGAGGTCAGTTCATATATAGCAAGTCCAGAATTTTGCGAAGCAACTCGCAAGACTCCTTCGCACAACATGCACCTCCCCCATGCTAGCAATACATTGCAAGAGGTAGCACCTTTCTCTCCATGTGAGTATAAGAAGGAGGTTGTTTCTTTGTCATCAAAAGGCTCTCCTTCACATGTATAAGCTATAGAACTACACATGTCCACTCAAGTTGTCACTCATTTGACTCCTGAAACCTAAATGAAAGCTAGTGTCACCAATTTTATTAGTGCCAACCTTGATTATAGGGGCTGATAAATCAAACTAAAACCGTGCTATCAAAACAATGTAATAACAAAGTATGATGAGACATGGGAATGGCCTCTCAAAATAGGGGGGAAATGGCCAAAAATAAAGAGAGCTCACTATGTTTTCATGCTTATTTGTGTATCCATGAGTGAGTGTTTGTAAGGTTAGCCAGTCGAAATATATCATGCTTTACTTCACTTAACATCTAATGTGCTTGCTTAGGATGCTCTAAAGTCGTGGTGGGACTATTGAGTAAGTGTATGCTATGTATGACTAGCCATAAGACACAACAATATCAACGCAAGTTGTGGAGACTCTATATATCAAGCCCAAACATTTTCTCTATGATTAGCTTGTGCATTGTTTCGCAAATCAATGTGTTTATCAAGCCCAAGCGTTTTCTTTGTGAAAACCTTGTGCATTGTTTCTCAAATCATTTTTCTAATCTACTCAGCAATTAGCTTGCCACGACCCATGCAATCACTTTACATGATTGTTTTGCACACTTCATCGATCATAGGTACAATACACTCCAAAAACAATGTAAGTGTTTTATCCCATGCATATTGAATGAGCTTGTGGAGCTGAAGCATACATTACAAAGCAACTTAAGCAATGCTTGTTGTGCCCCCTCCAACCTTTCTTTTCTACACTCTCATTTTTTAGTTAGACGTTTAGCTCGATGAGGTTTTCAAGGAAGTACTTTATATGATTGTTGACCATATTCGAAAAATTTTAATTAGTTCCGGAGTAGCTTGAAACTCTATCTCATATATCTAAGGAACATATTATGTTTATCATGCATGCTCCACAACAAAGGTTCCAAATGGGACTTCGCACCTACCATGGATTGTGATCAGAGTCATGAGGAATCAAGATGGGGCATGAACAAATAAAATGAGCATTGTTATATGGCAGAGAAAACCATTGAGGATACTCAACCACGTCCCTTAAAAAATGAAATGTGTAATATATGGCGTCGTGAAGTCCATGGATAGCAAATCAAGTACTAGCATGCGCTCCCCTTGAGTGGCTCATGGATGTCAAAGCCCCACTCTGTAAAACCTAAATTATAGAGAAGTACATGAAAGGAAGTTATAATCATATAATATGCTGAAGCATCTGGTCACATGACACTCATGACGTTTGGACCCCAAATATGTAACGTGCCAGACAATTACCTACAATTCTTATTTTGATCATGGAATTGTTTCTTCTCCAATATATTATGCTCGTCTACCAAATAAATTTTTATCCTTTGGAGAAGTATATCTATGCATCTTATTATAAGAAGCCTATTTGACATGCAAAGCTCTACGGCTAACAAAATCTTCAAAACGAAAGAACATTATGTCTAAAGTAATGGTCTTATTTGCATAGACTTGCAACTCTCCAATTATACATCTTTATTATTTCAGTTCCTCTCTTATTAATTCTATTAATTCAACATATGTATCATATCATAAACAAATCTCATTTCTCTTTCCTAGAACTTTAAGTGTCTGTCTATGTTCAACCTTTTGCATTTTGACCATCAAGGGAACAACCCAATTCGATCCTAAAGACTACATCTATGAAATAAAAAGAATTGAAGGGGAAATCTAAAAATTCATTTCTCCATGTTTGTAAGTGTGCTAGTAAGACTCTTAAAGACATGGAGAGCTGAAGTTTACTTGTGAATTCTTTCACAAGCTTTTTTTATTTCTTTGATAAAACTCATATCCATGTTAACTATTAGAAGAATCTCGAGGATGAACCAATTTATATTTGATTAGAGATTAATAAGGAAACCAAGCCGCATCCCCAAACTTTTTATAAGCATGTTTGTAAAACTTGAAAATGAATAATTAAATCACAAGAGAGTTCACATTTGTCAACAATATTGAACCTTTCCAAGCACATGCACACGACTTTGAATATCGTGTCCAAGTAAGTGATGCATTACCTTCCTTTTTGTTGCTTTCTATTGTCTATTTCACTAGTGACCATACCTAAAAACAAATTGGCGTGATATCAATGAAATGTTAAGAAATACTTCTTTTGTGCGCAAAGATACTTTCAAGCTCATTGTATAATAGAAATTCGAGGAGGCCTTTGAGGTCCACCTTTTCTTGCTTCCACAAGCAATAAGGCACAATCAATTCAAGATATTCTTTTCAAGTACTACCACTTGACAAGTGTCACATCAAATTTTGTCTCATACATGACATCTTCACAAAGTACAAGGCACGCACCAAGTTGTTGACACAAGATTTTTATAATATGTGGTACCATCCACTACATTTGACTTGTAACAAGAAATTTGTCTTAATATTAAGCTTTGCATCTTGCTTCGTGGTTCACTAGTGAATAAACATCTTAGCTCCTTTAGACTTGTATGATCTTAAATAATCAAGCCATTCAATAGCCACTCTAACAAAGAAAGAAACATACTATTTTATTTGAGTGCCTCTTGTTAAGGCTAAGAGGGTGAGATTGAACTCGACTTCTATTATTACCTAGTAGTGATATCAATCATGGTGAATGATAGATTGTCTTTCTCTTATTAACATAGAAGACTAAATGTGAATCCTTTTTCTTCTTTTTTTCAATGCACGCACCCACTCACCCATCCATTGGCATTAATCCTTAATGGCATCAAAGAAAAGGCTAAAATTATATCATAAGAGTATAATAACTTTTAAAGTGACTATCAAAAGCCAATAAGTTATAAGAATAAGAGAAATAATATACATACTAACAAAGGATAGACATAAAAGTGTGTACTTAAAAACTTAAAAAGTAAGGTGGCCTTAAAAAGGTGATTTATATTTCTAAATTCCCTTCCTTCCAAGAATTCCTTGAGATGATCCACAATTATATTCCTTGTTTTCTTGTAGAGCATTTAGGACACAAAATTCAAGCTTGTATAAGAAGTATCCTAGAAGATGTCAATAGTGGTAAAATGGTAAGAATGCCCACAAGAGAGCTTCTAGCCAATAGCGTTGGTTGCAAAAACTTTTCTTTTAGCTTGTATCATTCTTTGTGTTCATGAGAGAAGGCTTATATATGGTTGTACATTTAAAAAGATCTATATCTTTTATTAAATTGATTCCCTATTTCACTATGCATTATGGCACTCCCATACAAAAGTTTATAGTTATCCATATCAACCATATCTATTTGTGCTAGATGACAAAATAATGAAATGTCATACGAGTCTTCTCAAAATAAGCCAAGTGAGCATGACAAGCTTAAGGCTATAATATAAAATGATGCAGTATCTAAGTGATATTCACAAAGAATCTTGAACAAAATTATCAACACATTAACTAGTCAAAACATTCAATAACTCTAAATCCTTTTTTTTTTCACAAAAAGGGATAAGTATATTAGCAAAACAGGGTGGGTCAATCCCTGACCTCAAGACCCTATACAAAATTTGGTTGTGAAGGGACAAACACTAAATCCTTTGTGGTAAAGTTGGATTTTTTGGTTGTCATTACATTCCCATAGTTTCTTTAAGATTAATTGATTGTTTTATATCAATATCAAAATTTTTCATACTTTAATAAACAAAATTCCTATGACATATGGGCATACAAGGACAAGTAATTGGCAACCATCAAAAGGGATTCAAGGAGATTCTATAAAACGTCTTAAGGACTAGTTCATAATCACCAACTAGTTTCTCTCCTTAGTCATAAGGGACTAGCTCCTTAAATAGTCATAACAACCAACTATTTTCTCTCCTAATTCTTGCATCCAACGTTACATTCAAAGAGTATAGAGTAGTAAGGTCTTATTTTATAGGATGGTAAGTTTTTTATACCATTAAGAAGTTACATACTTTCAGTAGTAGCACACTCTTAGAAAAGATACATGGCATCAATTTCACATGAGTGACCACAACCATTCAAATTTCATGTTAAGGAGTTTTCGCTCACAATTGGAGTGCTAAGGGTGTCTAAAAACTTATATTATCTCACAATATTTTGAGATGTGTTGATACTTTAATGGCAAGATGCCTTTTTATGGCATATCATGTTCTATATTTTGAATTAACCTAAACTTAAAAGGACAACTTTTGTATGGCATATAATGGTCCATATTTTAAGTTAATATAAACTTACAAGGACAACAATGTGCAAGAATATGCATTCAATTCGATGACTATTCTTGTGTTGTAAGGAAAGCAATGCACTCGCAATGCATTAATTTCTAGATGAAGTACTTCATTTGAAGTTGGTGAGCCTTTTGACGTGTACCATTAGTAACTTCAAAATGACTCTATAACCGTTTATTTTGATGTGCTTTTTGAAGCGTGGAGTTCCTATGATGTAGCCAAGGCATCAATATTAGATGTCATGTCTTAGATATCTACCATAATTAGATGTTCAAAACATTTAAGGAATATAGACTTACATGCTCTAATCTTATATGCAATTATTATTTTGTCGGCTATTGATTGTTGGTTGAAATGGGCATACAAATTCTAAGTTTTGTAGACCCCCAAAAGATTTAGGGACATGATGAGACTAAACCTTTCACGATCCACTCTTAGCTGAAATGTGGTGAAAAAAAATATGTACGCAAGTGGGTCCGAAATTTTAGAAAAAAATTATTGTGATTATAGAATTAGGCAATTAAATGCTATTTGCTTACATTAGTTGCTACAAAGGCATTATTCTATGCTAGCACATCTAGGTAATGCAATATCAAAGAGGATTATGAAATTCATATAGCATGTAAGTAACACAATTTCAAATTGAGTATGAAATCCATATAACAAAATTTGGTTAAAGTGATGGGACTCCTATAAAAAGAAAGAGGTGGCCTTGATTTGAAGATAATAAAAAAGTTGCATTTTACTGCATGATTGGTTGTAGCCAATCATATAGCTATTCCTCCTCCTACCTCAGCTCCTTTGCCACCCGCTTTTGCTTGATGGAGAGCTTGGCCTTTGGAGACTCACATTCATGTTGGAACTTTTGGAGACTAATGAACAACTCCTTGGCATCCTTATTTCTCCATTCCGAGTCTTTGAGGGTAGCCCTGCAAGAGTTGAGCTCCTTGATAGTCTAAGCAAGTTCCTTCTCCATTTCATGCCATAGGTTCTTAATTTGCTCCTTACATGCACTGATTAAGTAAACCTCCCACGAGCACCACAACATTCATGAAAAGGCCCATGGTCGGCAAATTTTTTAAAAATAGAGCTCACAAGATGACTCGTTAGGAAAATCAATAAATCGGAAATTGAATTGGAATGGGTTACCCAAATTGTAAGATATAGTGCATAGAGGAATAGTGTTAAGGGGAAAACCACCAACCTCTCAAACTGTTGTGGGGTTTTTGAGGTGGTACCGATGAAGAAGATATCACCTCCTTCTTCTAACCCTCATTTGAGAGCTTACATTTCACAATGCCATGCATAAATGCCACTTCTGTAGCTCCCGGATTGCATCTCACAAGTTGCTCCACAAGAAAAGAACACGAGGAAGAGAGAGGGGAGGGGGGAGAGGGTGAGCATGGTGACTGAGGAAGGGAACGCATGTGTGGAAGTAACAAGGAGAGACTAGACACAAGATACCAAAGCTTGGAAGTAAGAGAACATGTATTCTCCACAATGCATAATGAGCTCCAAAGCCAAAAAGTTGGCTTTTATACATGACCCTTGTCCAAACACTAATTTTGACCTATTTCTCCACTAGCCTCGATTCTCACTCCTTTAGGCCAATGTGACCCAATGGATCTATTCTCTAGTAGTCCTAGTGAAGGGAACAAGTTACATGGCTCATTTAATCAATGATCTTACATGTCTTTTCCTACAAATCATGAGATATTACAAGTATTTCCACACATATTTTCCAAAGGGATACTGTTAACCAAATGAGTTAACATGCCCCCCTTTTTGTTCTCCATCTAGTCCCATGGATTGTGCAAAGATCATGGTTGTTGGAGTGTTATCATTGAAGATTTGTCCCTTTGAGCACTTGTTTGAACCTTCCTAGGATGCATTGCTTTATAGGTCTATAATGGATCCTTTGTTGTGAAATTGTTGCTGGGAGGATTGATATTCTTATGGTGATGTGTTGCTTCTAGTTCAGGATTCCACCGCATGGCATAGATTGCAGTGGCTAGAGTTTGGGTGGATGGATCGGAGCTAAGTACTTGTGAAATTTTAGAGAAAAAGGAAGAAAAAGTAAAATCTAAGGTGTACATAATTAAGAAAAAGGTGTTAGTAGGGGTTAATGTAAGATCCTAGTGGAATTAATGTTAGCAGAGTAAGTACTAGCATATTATCATACTCCTCAAGTTTGACATTTGATTTGTGTGGAACTTATATTGAATTCTCATAAAACTATGTTTGTGTCCGGCATTGTGCATTGACAATCTGTCTTGATTTTTTTCATAGGGCTTCTTTCTGAATCCATTTTATGGATTAGACTTCATTGAGTTTCTTTGAGCCCAATAAGGTTGTCCCACTATCTTGAGTTTTGTTTGTCTAAGTCATCATTCAAAAAGTCTAATAATACACCATACGAACTCCTAAAACAAGGACTAGAGTTGAAGAGATCTATGGCATTTGGGGTTCTAGGAAAGTTCTCTAAGTGACAAGTGAGTATATAGTGGGAGGCTCAAATGGTTAAGTGATTCTAGTGCTAATCAATGGGAAAAAAATGAATATGGAAGAATAAAAAGAAAAGTAAGATTTGGAATTAGCTAATGAATGGTGGAGTTAGTAAGATTTGGAGTTAGCTAATGAATGGTGGTGTTAGCAAATGAATGTGGAAAAAGCTCTGAGGATCACAAGAAACTTGTCTAGATCCATTTTGGTGTCAAATGCATCCTTTGGAGCTATTGGTGTAGGACCACTTGCTGTTCATTGTGTGAACTAGTGCCTTTGTAAATCACATCCTCCCGCATGTTCCACTTCCAGTGTACCCACCCTAATAAAGTGATATATGTTCTATGTATCAAATGTGAGTAGAATCGCAATGTCTTAGAGATCTTCTATTTTTGTTGAGCCCAAGTTGCTGCTGAGAAAGATATTACTGAAGATAACTCATCGTTTACATTGGAAGGTTCTTGTGTGACTTCCCGTGATGGGTATAATTGGTGTGATACGTTCTTGTGTAACTGCCATGAAGATTGATGCCAAATTTTGAACTAAGGAAAGTTCTTGGGTAGCTCCCAAAGTAGATTCTATTTTTGTCTTGGCAGGTTCTTATGTTAATATCTCTTTTCTCGAGAGCAATTCTTGTGTAGCTGCCATTTGCTTTGAAGATGATGCCATAAATTTAATGGCATTTTGATTGAGTTGTGGTTGAGCAGGTTCTTGTGGTACTATCTCTCTTTTTGAGACAAGTTCTTATGTTGCTACTCAATAGGAGGTAGATGATGTCTTTTGTGTGTGAACCTCTTGTATTGGTGCTTTTCCCTTGGCCTTCTGAGGAGTTTATTATGGTTCTACCTTTGTCAAGATTCGAATCTTGGATGGACACCTCCTCCTCAACCCTCTCTCGGGCATTCAGGGGTTTCTATGAGGGCAATATGGGGGTGAAATTTGGATATGGTATTGGTCGCTTTCCTTGCTTGGAGCTTTTGGTCAAGTTTTTGGCATTCTCGAACTAGAGCTTCCACTTCTTCTACCTTTGCTTCTCAATTATGTGGTTTGGGTTTTCACCAGCTTCTTTTTGGAGTTGATGGCCTACTTTTTGCATCGACCCCTTTTTTTTCTTGAACGTTGATTAGGACTTCATGTATCAATTCATCCCTTGAAGCTTCTAAAGATGAGGAGCTTATTGTGGCTATGTCTTCATCTAATCCACTCCAGATGACTACCTTTTCTTTTCCCTTACCTTCCACTTTGGGTTTCTCACGCTTGACTGGTTGAGCAACCTTGTTTGTGCCTTGTGCAATATGTTTTTGTTCTATTTTATGGGTTGCCCTTGACTTACCTTGCAACCTACACCCATTACACATTGGCACTATTGGTCCATTGGTTTGTATAGACTTGTTACAATTATATGGACATTCTGTAACTCAATGGGGACCATGACAATGATAACATTATAGGGGAGGTCTCCTCACAATACTACTAGTGTCTTCTTGTGGTGGTTGTGTTCAGTCTTGGAATACTCGAATTGGATAACCATCCTGCATGATGTAGTGGTTCGGTCACATCGAGCATTGTCCTCATGTAGTAGCTAATCACTCCCATGTTGCTTGTAGTTGGTACAACTTGGTTCATTTGTGTGATTCTAGGTGGTGGCTATTGTGGTGGCAAGACTAATGGGGACAATGGCATATCTTGTATCCTATACATGCCTCTTTGTGGTGGGTTTACCACTTGATATGACTATTGTACCTGACTTGAAGCATTTCATGGTGCTATCAAGGCAAGAGTCTTTGGTTTGCTAACCACCTTTTTTCTGGGCAGCTTATGAAAATGTCCATATGAAAGCCTACTTTTATTGATTTGAGTTTATTAGTTGAGCATGAAGAGCATTACTTTGAGCAACTCCACCTTGCACCTCATGTTGTATAGCACAACTTCTTTTTCCCTTGGGCACTCGAAATATTCAATGAACCATATCACCACAGACAATGAGCATAAATAATGTGCTACATCTCTAAGAAAGGTACATTAAGATAACACAAAAAAAAAGTGGATTGCAATTATCTAAAAACTGTGGATATCAACCATACAATCTAATGAGTAATTTGTGATTTTCCCCATCCATCCACCATGGCTTTAGTAAACCTTTTCACAATGACATAATATAGTTGCACATCCTCATTGTTTATGGAAGGATTTTTCAAGGTCTTGACTAAGTTATCTAATTCTTTCCAAACATGTGCTATCAAACTTCTCACATCAGGGTCAGCTTCCAAACTTCTACTACACTTGCATTACTCTTTCTAAAAATTCCAATGCATATTTACTTGATTTTTACCATGATTGGACAAAAACCTTTGTGCCTTTGCATCCCCCATGGTTTTTTTTTTAATTTCTTGAAAATTGTGTCTTTACATAATTGGGACATAACTTCAAGTTAATGGGTTTTCAACTTTCTTAATAGAGTAGTGTCTTTGCTAGAGTGTTATAACATTCTAGAACACAAATGTCATGTTATAGAAATAAAATAATGGCATATAAAGTCCAAGACAAGACAAGAAAAAAAAAAGAAAAAGAAAATATGTAGTATGTGCAACAAACAATCATTTTCTCAATTTATTTCGGTTCTGACATCTCAATTGATACAATAGGACACCTATACAATTGATCATGAATTCACAAGAAGGTCTCTTTCAAGGACATCCTCACTCTATAATCCTCACTCGGCCAATGGTTATCCTTTGAATTACCAGGAGTATAGAGATTAATTACATTGATGACCCTAAATGGGTATTGCAATGGTAATCAAAGATTAATGACTGTTAGGGTCCTATCCTTACTAATATGCGCTCTCTTGAACTTAAGGTAACTAGTGGTTCATTGGATGGTTAGATATGTACATATTTGTTGAACAGTTGGCACTCTTCCTGGAGCAAAAATCATTCAGTTGAATCCCAAATGACTTGAAAGAGACGGAAAAATAGATGGTTTGAAAATTTGAGTATACCTTCCTAACCCATGTTGCCTAACCCAATTTTGTAAGAGAGGGCAAAGCAAATGGTTTGAAAGTTTGAGTATACCTTCCTAGCCCATCTTTCCTCCCTACCAATTTGCTCACTGAATTATGAAGAAGTGGTGGGGGATGAGAATGGATTCACATCCAATTGTATATTAGCTTGGGATGGTGTTTCCCCAAACTACTTGTTCTCTTCTATGGTGGCTAAAACCAAAACCTACGAAGCTGAAATCATCCAGCTCCTTAGCATCATCATCAACACCTTCCATAAAAAAAGGAGTTGACCTAGGATTATTGCATTTATTGTCACTCCAATCACCAAGGTCATTGATTGGGGGCTTATTAGTGGGAGGAGGGGTAAGTGAACATGGTTGGATAGATTGCATAGGATGGAGTTAAAGCAACGAGGCTATCTTTTGACCCCTCAACATGAAGTTGGAAAGGGATCTCTAACACTATGGTTGTGTAGTTGTGGACATACTTGGACAAGCATGCTTTATGGATCACACGGAGATGATTATCCCGTTGGCACTCATTCTTTGGTAGGTCTTGTACTAGATCGCCTTTGCCTCCCTAGTTTGCTGTCATAAGTCATGCACCTCTGATTGTAGCTATACCTTCTATGTCATCCAACTTTCAACATGTCCCAATGTTCCCAGGTACTTACTAAGGAGCGAGGTTAGGGTTGGTTCCAAGAGGGTGAGTATGTTGTGGTAGGAGTTGGATGCGGTGTTGGATTTGGAGCTAGAGGTAGATTGTCAGAATTATTCCCAGTCATCTCTCCACTACCCCCTTCTGGTGTGGATGTGGGTACATAGAAATTTGTTCTACTCCTTTATAGTGTGGATCTCTAAATCCCATCCTCTTTTTATAGATGTCCTTTCTATTTGGAGAAACTCTCATATTTTTGTGCCAAAAGGTCGTCACTCTAGCAATGACTTCTGCACTTAGGCTGTCTCTCCTTTTCTTGCATTTTGTTGAAGCCCACAGACTTCTCGGATTAGGATGATTGTGCTTTGCTTCTCCTCTACGTTCAACTGCTAGAGCCATGTTGGTCCTTCTGATTGACAACATCTTTGACAGTGTGTCACCAAGCCATTTCTCCTTTGTTTCAGGGGACACTAACATAGCTAATGTCACCCTCTTTGTAGCTAGTTGGTCTAAGATGTGACCACCCATTTCACTTTTTGAAGGCCATTTCTTAGGTTAGAGAGCATCGCCTCTTGGGCGTGCATCTCCCGAGTTTCGTTCCCAATTGGTTGGGTGCTTCCTAATGGTCTCTTGCCCCTTAGCCCTTGTCATCTACTACAAGGCTAGTGGGAGGAGTGAGGGCTTACATTGTGTAGGGCGGCACTTTGCAAATCTATGTCTGGGTCACCTTTCGCATTTTCAAGAACCATTTGTTGCTTGCAATTGGGTTGGAGGATAAATAATAGGAATTCAATGTGTTCCTCCCACATATGATTGAGATATGTCTAGATGGTGCTCGCTAGCTCCATTAACATCTCAACATCAAGCATTGGGGTGGTAGTTGTGGGCTACACTTAAGCATGGATCTGCACGTCTAAGAATTATATTTGGGTCTCCTCATATGTTTGGAGTGTCGTGCAAGTGCACTCAAACCCTTCCCACAAACATGACAAGCATGGTACCCACTTATTGCTAATCCCATCTCTCAACTTCATTGTCTCCCCATAATAAAGTGATATATATCCTATAAATCAAATGTGAGTAGTATCATAATGTCCCAAAGAACTTTGGTTTTTGTTGAGCCCAATTTGCTTCTAAGAAAATTGCCAATGAAAATAATACATCATACTCATTGGAAGGTTCTAGTGTGACATCCATTGTGTGTGGTGTGGTTGGTGTGACAGGTTCTTTGGCGTAGCTGCCATGAAGCTTGATGCCAAATTTCTCACTAAGGAAGGTTCTTGTGTAACTTCCAAGGTAGATTCCATTCTATTCATTCCAGGTTCTTGTGTTACTATCTCTTTTTTGGAGACATGTTCTTATGTAACTGTCGTTTTCCTTAATGATGATGCAATGAATTCAACGACATTTTGAGAGACTGGTGGTCGAGTAGGTTCTTGTGTTATTGTCTCTTTTTTTGAGATGGTTTCTTGTGTAACTACTTGATAGAAGGTAGAGGTGTTCTTTGTGTGAGATCCTTGTGTATTGGTGCTTTCCCTTGTACTTGCGAGCAAGTTTGTGGCTCTACCTTTTTCAAGGTAGGTTCTTGTGGTGCTCTCCAATATTTGCCATGAATTTTCATAATTAGTAGGCATAAATTTGATGTTTGCCTCTCACTTGTTCATGATGATGATTATAGAGGCTTTGGCCTCCAGCCTTCTTTTAATCTTTATTGAGCACATTTTCGTTGCTACTTGAAGATGATGGAGGTGTTCTTGTTACAACAGTATCTTGGGTACCCAAATATAAGTGTTTCCAAGGTACTAACCCTAGGCCTCTAGTAGTCTAGTGTAATAACCCTAGGCCTAGTCTTATGGGAACCCAATGGTATTGTACCTTCCTTGTTGACGGTGCTATTTTGTTCTTAGATGTCGGGGTTTCTTGTTTACATATTGGGGTGGATTTTGATGTCGAGGTTTTGTTGGAATCGTTCACCTTCAAAGTACCCTTGGGCCTTTAGTAGATACTTTCAGACCCATACTTGCTTAGTTGCTCTTCTTCTTTGTCATATTTTCCGGTGATTCTCTTGTAGAGGATGAGAGGTAGAAGTAGATGACACTGATGCTTGAATATTGGTCCGTTTGGTAGAATCTTGGTGAATTGATTCATCACAAAACAACCATTTGTAAATGTCTTGGGTCCAACTTTTACCAAGAATTGTGGCTTTTGTCTGGGTACCTATAGGAGTTACAAAGAACTTGCAAGGCACAAACGTGATTGTAGATGGAAACATTCAGCATTAAAGAACCCGCAACCTTAATTGATTTACCTCCTATGGATTGAATTTTAGAATCACAGACTTGAATATGTACCTGCCCGAGATGTTTTAATGTTTTTGTATGGGGGTTGGTGCCAAGGGGTGTGGGTTTGAGCCATGAAGGGGTATGATCCTCTTATATATAGCCTTCCATTTATGCAATATAACGATTAAGTGGTTATCATTCTTCTTTTTCCTGTTTCATATCTTTCTAGATTGCAACTTTGAGAGTCTCTTGTGTCTTTTCTTTCTCTGTTGGGGCTGAGATGGTGATCACACTCTTGACACAAATGCTAGCCTGAGTTATTGATGTTGACTGCTGCCTATCTTCTCAAATATGCAAGGTTCCTGAGGAGTACCCCGATAGGATGATGGTTACCTTCTTTACTGTACCTTCTCCAAGGTCTCGGACACAGTTGTTGAACCTTATAACACTATGCTCATGGTGCACTAGTTGGTTGAATATGCTGATGAGTGCATGGTGCTTGACAACAAAGCCCTTTATGATATTTTCTTTCAAACCTTGAAACTCACCACCCCAACCTTTGGTGATTTGAACCATCTGATCTCTCTACCACAATGAGCGGCATCACCTACTCTCTCTAATTTCCCATTTAGCTCAACTCAGGTCTATGGAAGTTGGCTATGGGCTTTGCTCCTCTTATGTTGAGAGGTTTGCAATAGTATAGAGAATTGAAGGTGCCAGAGCTAACTTAGCGAATGTGGGATGCCAAAAACATGATGTTTGCTCTGTTGTTGATCCTTGACATGGCTGATACCTCACTACCTCCTCAATGTTTCGAGGTCAAATGAGCACCAAGGAAGTGGAATATTAACTACATTGTATGCATGTAGAGTTTTAGATAAAAATGCAGTTGCAAGAGGCTACGTGCTCTATGACACCTCATGTAGTGTAATAGTCTTGGTGTAGAGGCAAGGCAGTTTTCAAGTGAGGATGCAGTGTGCTATTGCGGACTTGGTCGATTGTAATGCAGATTCATGCTATTGATGCGGAAGCTATTGCTATACAAGATTCCGTTGCAATTGCAGAGTTGTTAGTGCATCGTGGATTTTGCCATGCTGGTTACAGACTTGGAATTTATGGCTTAGATGTGGATGTTGTTGTGGCTGAAGATGCATGTGGGTGATTTCAGAAGATGACTGCTTGCTAGCGGCAACATTGGAGTCTTGTGTGTGACTACAATGTAACACCCATGATCGAGACAAGAGTACCACTAGTGCATAGTGATTAGCAATGTGCATGGCTTGCTCCATTTCTTTTATACATCGATTCTGTACTAATTGCACACTTGAAGGTTTTCTCTAAGGATATCCAATAGAGTTCCATTGGTCGTTGCTTACACCAAGTGAGTTCCATTGGATACCAACATGAGAGATTGGATGGAGCACTTACACCAAGTGTTTGGTTCTTTGTGGCAAGATTATTTTTTGTAGAGTTGTGAACAAGAAGTCAGCGTGCTGTTGCAATTCTATCAAACTAATCCTTACAAAGTGTGTAGCATTCCATATTTGCTATTTTTATTTAAGGAATTGTATCACTCATTACTCATAGGTTCTCTACCTTGGCTATGCCTAAAAGCATTGTACTCCCTTGCACATGCACATATGGCATCTAACTTCTTCTCAAGTGCATTGTGGATTCACACAGTCCACCGTGAGTGCCATGTGCATGGGGGGTGGTCCCAAGGGGAGTGGGTTTGAGCCATGAAGGGGTATGAGGCTATTATATATGCCCTTCCATTCATGCAATACAACAATCAAGAGGTTATTATTCTTCTTCCTCCTGTTTTGTGTCTCTCTAGATTGAAACTTCGAGTCTCTTGTGTATTTTCTTTCCCTATTAGGGCTGAGGCCCCAAGAGTTTCCTAGGAGATGAGGTTGTTGCTTGCTCGACCATCCACCAAGGCCAGTATTTGGCATGTTGCACTTGCCAATGTCAGCTCTACCTAGAGTTGAGATGGAGTAATATCTATCTTCTTAGTATCAATGGCATTATCAGTTGTAGGCTCAATTTGATTAAATGGTACCACTCTTATGGTGTAAAAAGGTGCAATGGCAGTAAGTTTATCATTGTCAAGGTCCATACATTGAGTTCATTTAGCAATTGGTGTATTTATTGCAGACAATGTGTGTATCCAATTTTTTGAGTCATCTAACTTGAGCACACCAAGAGTCTTTGGGACCCTTTCCATTGTCCTCTTCCTTATAAGCATTTAATATATTTACCATTTGGACCTCTTGCTGGTGTCAGATTTAGTTGCAAATGAATTCCCTAACAAATGATGAGCCTTCCAAGTTGGAGATCCATCCTCATGACTTGCTCATCCTTACATAAATATATTCTATTTGAGCTCTAGTCATGGACCAATCTTGTAGTTTTCATGAAAGGTCTACCCAATATGATGTCATAGCCATCTGGTTGGTTGGGAAAGTCCATTACAATAAACCACACTCAGTAGGTTAGGATGAAGGTCTTAATCTTGATATTCCTTAGAACTCCTACAGTTTGGGTTGTCGCTCCATTAACCAATTTGACTACAAGATTTGTGCTATCCCAAGATTTCCATTACTCATTTATTATGGTATGATATGGGCAGTATTGCATTTGTATCGTCACTCTCAAAGTACTGGCCCAATTTGTTGACGGGCACCTTGGGAAAGTGTTGGGTGTCATTTAGGGGTTTGATCTCAGGATCAGTGGACTTAGGATATTTGCCCATTTATCCAATCTGATAGGTCTCTCCATAGAGTGGGATTACCCTGTAATAGTGTCGCAATGGGCATCTTCATCTTAGTGGTGGACAGCAATGCAGCTAGTTTGGCTACACTGGGTACTTCCATTCCCCAACTCTTGCTGCAAACCATGCATATATTTTAGGTAAGACACCTACAATACCCCTCATGGTCCTCATATGGGAGCTCCCACTTTGGTCAGTGACATTCCAACTCTCGTATAGTTATGTAGATGCATGTCACTAAGCATTGCATGCATGTTGAATACTAAAATTCTTGTCAATCCCCTCAATCATATTGATGCCTTCCACAGCCTATGTGCAACTATGAGTGTTGATAGACCTAATATCATAAAGGAAAGGGAGGCAAGGGTAGTGTAAGAGTTTTGGCCAGAGTCTCTATACTACCACACTACTGCTCAGGCCACTACTTGGTGGGTGTCTGTGAAGATCGCTCGGTGTTGCCTTTGTCTATTCCCTCAACAGCCTCATCTATGCTTTGCTCCTTGGGGGTTCCATTTCCATCTACCCCCTTAGCAGATTTCTCTTGATCTAACTGCAGAGGTGCCCTTGCCATTATTCCCCTTTGGAGTTCGTCCTATGGGCTTCTTCTGTGTAGGAAGGTCTGTCAAGCTCCAAGTCTGGTTCCCATCTAGTTTTTTAGAAGAGCATTGTACTCTTCATCCATTTCATGTTGCCACTCAGGGACTTGCACTGCATCTTTGAAGGAGGTTGGCTCATCAAATTCCATCACTTTATCCATGAATGCATAGTTGCTCTTGAAGGTCCACCTCTTAGGTGTCTTTCGATCGTGAGCAAATCTTTTGAGACTAGAAGTGGAACCTCTAGGAATCTCAATGATGACCATGGTAGTTCTTATATGCAATATGTCAAGAATCTTTTATTTCCCTTACTCTGAGTGGTCACCGTGGATTGCATACTATTTGACTCTGCAGAGGCAAAGAAATCTGATGTATCACTAGAACTATTGGTGGCTAAGGCACTAGTCGGACTGTCAAAGTATGATGAAGCCTCCTCAATGATAACATCCCTAGACATAATCAACTTATGATTGACTGGATCATAGAGTCAGTATCCCTTTGACTCTGCAACATATCCAAGAAAGACACACTTGATTGATTTGACATCAAGTTTAGTCATTGCATCAGGAAATGAAAGAGAGCCAGATAATCTCAAGTGACCAATAGAGGGCTTAGTTCCTGTGAATGACTCTTCTAGTGTCATGTTTTGCAATGAAACAGTGGGACTCCTATTCATCAAGCACACAATTGTGTCACATGCCTTAGCCCAATACTACCTTGGAACATACTAAGCGGATGGGGACTCACACTGAGGATACTTTGTTGATTGGGATGCTTTGTCTAAAGCCTTCTTTTGAACGTTTTGACAAGAGATCAATGAGGAAGACGTTTGAACTCAATTAAGTGACTTAAAAACAAAATAAGGGAGAATCTGTTCAAGAGTTTGTGTTGGAAATGAGAGCTCTCATCAATAAGTTGTCAACTATACCTGATGATAAGTCCATGCGAGCATGGTTGATCAGTGGATGTACACAGATTGACTTGAGGAAGCCAGGAATTGTAAATCCAACTCCAACTTATAAAGAATTGCTTGATCAAACAGTTGCCTTGGAGAAGAGTGAGGGTCTCAAGGGTAAATTAAAGAAAAAGGATACTGATAAAAAGAATGCTGACAGTGATAATGAAGATGCAGTCATGAAAGGCATAAATAAAGCCTTGAAAGAATTGGCCATTCGAGGAAATCTAGGTTTTAATGCAAAATGGTGTGGTAAATGTTTCAGAGATGGTCACATGAAAGATCAGTGTAAAACAAAGTACTACAATACTTGTACCAAATATGGGCATGATAACTTTGAATGTTGGTTCAACGGTAAGAATCACACAGTAGCTACACATTAGATGACCATTGATACAAAAATTACTGGTGGAAAACCACCTTGACTTGATAACAAAGGTAAAGGGAAAGATGGAAAAGAAAATATTGATCCTTCAAAGGTTAAATGCTATTGTTGTGGAGAAAATCATTACAGGAATGATTGCCCCATATGGGTTGAACATGTTAAATTTTAGAAGCATAACATGGAAATGAGAGAAGTAGATCTTGCATGTAGGGCAGCCAAAGTAGACATGCCTGACATAGTGTATGCTCAGGTAGTTACTCGGTCAAAGGGGCCTGCAATTTCTTTCAAAGATGAAACAATGCTTATTGATGTGGATTGGAAGGCACAAAAAGACACTATAACTAAAATTGCTTATGGATTGAAGAGTAAAGCTCTAGCAATTGAGTTGTCATCTGAGCAACCAGTTACTATCATTGAGGTAGGTGAATCTTCAAAGTCTAAGGAGCAAGTAGAGAAGATGGAAAATATAGTAGTTACTAGTGTAGAGCTAGACTGATCATGGGAAACCTTTAGAAATATGAAGGTAACATTCACTTTTGTTGAATTGATGCAACTTACCCCACATTGTTGAGAGTTATTCTCAGAATAGTTCAAATAATCTAAGAATAAAGGAAAGGATGTTGATGCTTTGGTCACTTACCTATCATTGATACACCTATATTAGATAAAGAGGTCCTATTATCATAGTTAAGGTGAAAAAGCAAACCATTCCAGGTGTGATAGTAGATGGTGGATCAGGAGTGAATATTATTTTTGAAGAACTCACAACTCGGTTAAAGTTTACACACTAGAATTGATCCATGTTTTGACATGTCTCCAAATCTTAACAATATTATGGATTCCCAAACTACATGAAAATTCCCAAATTGCCTAATATGGTGTTAGAAGGTGTAAGAGCATGGGGGTGGGGGAAAGAGAGAAGAAGGGAGAAGGAGAGGTAGAGGAGGAGGTGCAAGGTTGGACAAGAGGGAGAGGAGTTGTAAGGTTGGAGGAGAGGGGAGTAGGAGGCATGGTTAGGACATGCTTTTGGATATGGAGTGCAAGAGAGCATGGACACTTGGAGACAATTGCATGGAACACCAAAGTAGAACTCAACACAATGCCCCAAAGAGTGTGGAATTCATTCCATTATGGGGTATTTTTGCAAGTTGGAGAGCTTCTCTCTCTGCATATAGGTATTGTAAGACTTTCTCTCTCTACAGGTAGAACTCATATCTAGGATGCGCATATAGAAGTTGCATATAGGAGTTGCATGTAGGAACTGCATGTAGGACTTGCATGTAGAACATGCATGTAGGAATTGCATGTAGGAATCGTATGTAGAACTTGCATATAGAGTGTGATACTATTATTGATACAATCTACTATGTGCCTATGCAAAATCGTGTGAGTGCACATGGTCCATTGACTAGGTATGGACTAACTATATGCTTATTTGTGGGATTTCATAGGGCAACTAAGACTAAATCGCCATAGGTTGAAATTGATTCGGTCTACCCATATGTGTAAAAACGTGCATATGCCAGTGAGTATGTGTGTAACAATCTAGTGCCAACTATATGTGTGAAATGCTAGTGAGTGCTTGAGATACAATATAAAGCTAACTATGGAAGACTTGGGGCTCCCAAATCTTCATTATTTTTTGGTATGTCTTGCTTGTTGATGTAGTAGCACTTCATTTGGCTCCCATTTATTATTATGTTGAATTGGAATCCATCCAATGTCTCTAGCAGCACAACTCCAATGGGGTTCATCATTTTGACCCTATAACAAGGATGATTTTTTTCTCTTACTTTTTGTTAAGAGACAAAATTTAATATTGGTGTTGAAATTTTGTATGGACTAATAAAAATAAAGGTTTGAAACATTTGCCAAGATTTGAAACTTTTATAAGAAAAAACTAAAATTTTCACCAGGATTTCCAACTTTTTCTTCAAAATTGAAAAGAAATTATAAGATGTTCTATCAAAATTATGAAACTAAAAAAACTAGCTCGATAAACTTTAGCCAAGACTTTATATTAATATATACATATAGCTTTGATAAAAACATCCCTGCTCTATAAGGTCCTTGACCTAGATATTTTAGTTTGCCCTTGTGGACTTTGGCATTGTAGAGTAGAACTAGGTCACCTTCCTTGATCTCTTTACCTTTAAGGTTTCCATCAAACCATGCCTTTCTTCTTCATTTTTCTACTATCATGGCATGGTAGGCCACTAACCTTATCTCTATATGCTTTTCCAATTGATAGAATCTTTCTTTGAGGGATGCATAGTCGCCCATGCATTCTTGCATTGCTACGTGTAAGCTTGGTATGACAAACTCCAGTGGGACCAGTGCTTCAAGGCCATACACCAATTGAAAGGGTGTAGATCTTGTACTGACCTTAAATGTGGTTTGATATGCCCATAAGGCTAGATTCAACTTTTTTGCCCAATCAGATCTCTTGGGCTCCACTATTTTGGTGAGGACAATGTTTGTGGACTCTGCTTGTCCATTGCTTTGGGGATAGCAAGGTGTGCTTTTTCTATGCATCACCATAAAGCCAGACCAAAGTTCTTGGATTACCTCATTAACAAAATGTGTTCCTTTCTCTAACACAATTTCAATGGGGCATCCAAATTGTGTAATGACATTTTCATACAAGAACTTTGCTGTGCTTCTGGCATCGACTTTTCTAACTGCTTTAGCTTCATCTCACTTTGTGAAGTAGTCTATGACCACAATGGTGTGTGGGTGACTGTAGCCTAAACATATTTAAGAACTATTTACCTTAATGGGAGTTAGTGTGCAACCGTTGATGAGGCGCGTCTGCAAGTCGGCAAAAGCAACTACCATTTGTAGTTAGTTAGTTGTTCGACTCATGGATCTATCATGTAGTATTCCAAATGCGGATATGCTGTTGTTGATCGGACTCTTTTTTGCCTAGTTCTATGCTTACTTTATATGCTATTGTTATAGAAGCATTTGCAATATAAGAAATATGTAGTTGTTCACTTCAATTGATCATCTCTATGGCACTCAATCTTGAGTTGGTGTATTCTCTTTCGAAAGCTCTGAATGTATTCATGAAGATACCGTATGTTTACTAATAGGTAGATTTTGGGATCTAATCTCTACCTGTTACACTGGTGATCTTGCAAATAAATTGGGCATTTCAATCGAATGTAGAAAAGGAGTTGAAAGATGAAGTAGATAGGCAACATGTCAAAGCCATAGGTGTTCTACCCCCAAGGGGATGGACAATCAAAACGACTTAATCGAATCCTAAAATAGTTGGTGATTAAAGAGATTAAGTCAGCACAATCTGCACCTACAAGCAATTCAATGCTACAAAGCAATTAGCCATTGTTCAATTGCAAGCATGAGAAGAGAGAGCATATGGCTCCTTCGTGCAAATGCTGTGGAAGTGGAGTGCATGTGGTAGAAAAAGCACATGTAGAGTCTAGTCGGTGGTACAAGAACCTTCAACGCTTGCAGGGAGAAATCAATATTCTCTATTGTGCTCTCCAGTTGTTAAGGAAAGTCCAACAAATGATTGCTGTGAATGGTGGGAATTGTGAAGCACTTCAGGAGATTATCAACAATGTGCGGGAATCAATCCATGATTTATAGCAGAAGAGGTGAGAATTCGTGGCCGGGGAATTAGGGAGTATTGAGGCATGCGCAGATAATTTAACCTGAAGATCGAAGGGAGAAAGAGTCGAGCAATCTTATAGAATGTTCATGGAGAGAGTGGTAGTGGATGTCAGACACGGAGGAAATGGAGTCATCTCCTCGGTGGATCAATCATCTCTACTTTACAAGGGCCCAAGCAAGGGGTCATCTTGATGCAAATGAGGAAGGATCTGGCGAGACGGTTGGAATGTAGGGAGAGGTAGGAGAACCATCCATAATCCAGCTAGAATTGGAGGAAATCATTCCAAGTTTGAAAGATGAAGACTGGGTTCCTGGGAACATAGTGTTCGGTAAGGATCCTTTCACAAGTTCAAGAGGAAGTTTAGAATACCAAGATGCAGTTAATGCAAAAAATCTCACATGGTCTCCATCAAAAACCTTCATTCCAAAATCTCTTGGATACCATGTAGCAGTTGGGTTGTATGTAGGAGCGTAAAGGCAATTGTTTGATCCACTCTCGAGCAAACAATGCCCAAGGAGACCAAAACCAATAGTTCCAATTATTCCGGCAGTCAATATGCAAAACCCTAGAGTCCACTCTGGTAAATTCAGTGGCAAGACAAAAGAAGACCCTAATAGTCACATTGGTTAATTTGAGACCCACCATCTAGCAGACCTTCTGGTATCATCTGTGACTTATATTCCACCTGATAAGTGGGACAATATAATCCATATCTTCTATATGTGCTGCATTCATAGCTGAGTCAACTTCAAAAGACTCTCCCTCTTCCTTTTTTGCCTTATCTGTTAGGCTCTCCATGTCAACTGACAACTTAGCCAACAATTGCGTTTTGAATTCTGGTACCAAATTGAGAAGCTAATCCACTGTGATATTAATCTTCGCCTTGAGGAGGCTGTGAAACAATTCTTCTTGTTCCCCTGTAACCTCCTTTTCTGATTCCTTAAGCATACCAATCCTCTGTTGAGCCTCTCTTCAAGCCCCTTCTTTTTGAGAATGTCTACTATCGTCTGGCCTATCAGATACCTCAGGTTGTACTATGCTTCTTTTACTGTCAGCCTGATCTTTCTTTGGTTCCACCTCAATCACTACTAGATTTGCACATTGAGGTTGGACCTTGTTCTCTGCTAGTTGTATTGATACACCCATTTTTCCTTGGGCATGTATAGATTGTGTGGTGTCCATCAATGCCCACTTAAACTTTTTCTCTGCATTCACCTTATCCAAGGCTTTAAGAACCTCATGTCGAACTTTCTTTTGCTCATCCCAATCAATTGGGTGTTTACATTTATCTACCATTGGTATTTTTTAATCCTTTGGGATTGGTCCTTTAGACCTTGTTACAGCCAGTGCTGCTGGATCATTTTGTCCTTCTGACATGTCACTTTCCTGCTGACATCCTAAGCAATCACATAAAACAGCCAATACTAGCTCCATACCCTTCTTCTTTTGTGCTTCTATCCGCTTCAATTTTCCCGGTCCTTCCAGTACCCCATTCTGCTCAAGCTGTATTATCACAACAGTGGCTTGGGTTGGTGGTGGACCAAGTGCATTTTGCATTTGTGATCGTGTCTGGTATTGAACAATTGGGATGCCCCTCTCATTGCAATGTTTACTAGCTTTTCCACAATATGTGCAATTTTGTGCATTGGTCTTCTTATTTGGTTAGCATTCTCATTTACCCCTACTTGATTAGCTACAGATGGTTGTGCCATTGCTACAGTAGCTTGCATGTGAGGAGGTAAATGCCCCCTATAATTCGGATTGTACCAGCAATTGGCACTATCATGATTCCATTTGAGTCAAAACTCACATTGAGCTTTCTCAGATGAACCGGCCCCATACTTTTCAAATGCTTTTTTTATATTTTTCTCTAGCTTGTCATCTCCTGAGGAAGCTTTTGCCTTTTTCTTTGACTTGGAGCTCCCCTTGGACTTTCCCTTCTTGGATTCCTTTTTCCTTTCTCTCTTGGACTTCATGTCCTCATCATCCAAAGCATCCCAATCATCTTCCTCGGACTCGGATTCCATATCATCATCCTCACTGTCGGTGCTAGAGTCTTTGTCCGAATCTGAATCCTCTGCCGCCTTCTTTTTCCCCTTCTTTGATTTGCTTTTGGTCATACCAAATCTCCGTTCTGCACGTTGTGCCGCTACGACAAGATAAAGCAATGCTTGATGGTCAGTGTAGAAGACAAAATTATTTACCAATAAATAGTGTCAAAATTTCTTAACACTATACATCATTGCAAGGACTTCTCTTTCTATGGCCGTATAGTTGATCTCTGTATCATTGAGTTGTCGATTGGTAAAGTAGAATGGGTAGTCTTTCTTATGTTCACGAGGTTGGCAAAGCACACTCCCAATTGCATACTTGGAGCCATCAGTATAAACATGAAAATCAATATCCTAAATGGGAGATATAAGGATGGGAGTTGTGATTAGGTGCCACTTTAAAAGCTCAAAGGCTTGGTTGCACTCTTCTGTCCATAATAATTCCACCAACAATTTGTAAAGTGGTCTAGCTATCATGGCATACCAATAGATAAATCTCTATAGTAGCTGGCATGTCCCATAAAGACCTGTACACCTTTGGAATTTGTAGGAGGAGGCAATTCCATGATGACTTTGATTTTGTCTATGTAAGTTTTGCAATTCCATGTTGAGAAACTATGTCTCCCAAAACAACTCCGTGGGTGCCCATGAGCTAGCATTTGTTGGATTTAGAGAGAAGCCATACTCCCTACATTTGATTAGATTTGCTTCAAGACATTTTAACTACACTTGCTTGTTGGAGTGGATGCACAAATCATCCAAGCATACCTGTAGGAACTTATTCAGAATTGACTTGAAAGAAGTGAACATGATTCTCTGGAATGTGGCCGAGGCATTATGTAGGCCAAAGGGCATGACTCTATAGGCAAATATGGCCCATTCTGTAGCAAATGCTATTTTGGTTTGGTCAAGGAGCAATTTGCAGTTGGTTATAGCTACTAAAACCATCCAATAAGCTGTATATCTCTCATCCAGCCACCTTTTTCAACACTATTTCTGTTAGGGATAGGGGATAGTGATTCCTGATTGTGGTGGCAGCATTCACATTCTTTAAGTTAACACTTATCCTTAGCTTCTTGTTTCATTTAGGCATGATGATGATGATGGCTGAAACCCAATAAGTGTGCTCTATCTCATAGATGAATCCTGCATCTAAGATTTTTTCCAGTTCATCATAGACCATGGTGCCATATTTTGGATTTGTTCTATATGGTCCACATACCTTAGGGTGGTTATCTTCCCTAATATGTATCGCATGTACTGGCAACTTCTGGTGAAATTCCCTTCATTTCCTTGTATGGCCATGCTAGAAATTCTATGTATTCCATTAGGAGTGCTTTTAGCTTTGTTTCATCTTCTTGTGTGAGGTGTTTCCTAATGAATACCAATTTCTCTTCCTCCCCTTCAATGGAAAGGCTTATTGTTCTAGTTTTTTATGGTCCCTCATAGATTGGAGTCTCTCCAATGTTATCAAATTCTTACACTTCAGATCCTCGTACTAGTCTTAGCATTGCTATGATTTGTGTAGTTATTGAAGTACTCTAGTACTTCATGATCAGCCTTTGATGGTGTTGAACTAGCCGTACATGGGCTATGGTCACTGAGTGGCATAGTAGCATTAATCAGTTTTTGGGGAGCTTGTGGACTTTATTTTTTTGGAGTCTCATTAAGTTTTATTCACATGTGGCTTAAAATTCCAAAACTTTTTACATTGGGAACTGTGGGGTAACTTTTCCACTGGCAAAGTATTCCTAGGTAATTGTGTTGGGGCCCAATTCACAAGAGACTCTCAAAATAGCAAGAACAAGAAGACACAAGACAAGAATGAAGAAGAATGGTAACTAACTCACACGTTGCTCTTGCATTTCATGCATACATATATAGAGAGATCTATGCCCCTTCAATGCCCACACATGTGCCTCTTGGTATCCCCATGTGCACACACCTCTCGGCATCCCCACTTAGGGCTAAACCCATGTGGTTTTAGGCCCTAAACACATGGCACTCACGGTGGGCTGTGCGAACCACACATGAACAAATATCCCCTGAGTGGAAGTGCATGTGAATAAAAAGAGATACAAACTTTTTAGGCAATGCCAAGGCAGTGGACCTTATAAGAGTGTATGAATGATTACAGAGTTTACATATAATGCCATAAAATAGCATGGAATGCCACAATTATGAAGAAACTCAAGCAATGTAGATGTAGATCTTGCCTTTTCAATTGCAAAATAATTGCACCAATAACTGCCCACACACTTGTAATCCACAAAACACCATATATTCTTCTTTGTTGCATCATCGCAAAATACTGCATGTTCTCCTTCCATGAATCAAATGCCTGGATCTAGGTGCTACATCCGATCTTTTGCCGGTATGTCCCCATCCCGCATTTGCCTCCATCTCTTGGACAGTGTATCTTCTTGGCTAGCTGAAGAAAATTTTAGATGCATTCTTATGCAAGTATGAGATAGAAAATGGCACAAGAAATTCATCTCCATCCATATTAATTGGTTGCTGAATTAGAATAAAGAAAACCATTCACTGCTATAACCGCAATTCATTGTTGTTTTGCACCAGAGGATTTTCGCACAAGATCTGCTCCAACATGCAATTAGTCATGCACATCTTCCTTCTATTCAAGTGAGCTCTGTATTTGAACCTTTAACTTTCTCGATACCTTCTTTCACTTTGTGCTTGATTTTCTCAGTCCACAATGAAATAGGATAGCTGATGAATTCGGAGTGCTTTTTAATCAGGTAGTTGAGTCTTCTCTCCTCCAAATACTTCAGCTGATCCTCTTTCAGAAATAATGTTATCTTAGTTCCCCTTCCGAGGGCTTGCCAGAGTCTCGTGTCACCGCGAATGAACCACCAGCTTGGGATTCCCATACGTATTGTTAGTCATCGTTGTGTTTAGACGTCACAACCACCCTCTCCGCGTCCGCAATCAAGTAAGCCGAGTAAAAACCAACACCGAATTGTCCAATTATACTTACATCAGCACCAGCTGCAAGAGCTTCCATGAACTCTTTCATGCCAGAACGAGCAATTGTTCCAAGGTTGTTAACAAGATCTGCTTTAGTCATGCCGATACCGCTGTCGATGATGGTTAGCGTGTTGGTGGCTTTGTTAAGGATGATATAAATGAAGCTGCGAATTAAGCTTGCTCTTGTCCGTCAAGCTCTTGAACCGAATCTTGTCAAGAGCATCGGAAGAGTTGCTGATGCGCTCACGAAGGAAGATCTCCTTGTTGCTGTAGAAGGTATTGATGATGAGACTGAGGAGCTGGATGATTTCGGCCTGGAAGGCGAAGGTTTTGGTTTCGGCCACCATGGAGGAGGGGAACGGAAGAGTCCGCATGCTTGGACACTCTTTCACATCCCCAATTTTCCATATCGACAGCCCATTGAACAGTAGTAACCGCCATCACAAGGGAATCACAATGGTTCTTTTCCCTCACTGCTCCAGCCAGCAGCTTTACACGGTAGCTTTCCCCGGACTGCACACGTACCCGGCATCTTGTGGATAGCGGGTTAGCAATGGGAAATTATTGCTTGCTCTGATAACGGCTGGCACTGCTCCTTCACATGTCTACTTCGCCACAAGGACTGCCAGGCTGCATCACTCTACAAACAAATGACCATAGACCGCACCTCACAGTGATAGAGTATGCATCCGTGTTGATGTCCGTATTGCCAACTGCACCAACTGGATGTGCAACGATGACCCGCAACAATCTTCATGTCATCCTTGCAATCCGTAAGGGCTCTGCCACAGGTCCGCAATCAGCACCGCACCAACAGTTCTTGGTCTCTGCATTCCTCAGTCTCACCGCAATTCAACCGCAACCCCATCACTGCACTGCATCTCCGCAATCAGATCACCGTTGTGCTCTAGTCTCTGCATCAGCACCACAGAACTCCACACCAAAACACGCTACGATTCTCTCCATTGCGGCTATCCTCCTCCGGATGATCTTCCGTTATACACAGGCCGCCATATCTCCACGATCATCCACGTGAGCTTGGTGACATCCGCATTGTACTCGACCGCATCCACTACACATGATGCTGCTCTGTAGGGCTCCGCTATACTATTGCCGATGAATACTCCTCGCAATGGACTCCGCATAGCAGAGATGGCTGTCATTTTCTCAAATTAGAATACTACACCATCAATCAAAAGGTTGCAATGAAGCGAATACCGAATACAAGCGCTCGCATCTGCTCTCCACTAGCAGTATGGCCTATCATCGTACTCGCCTCCATGCACCAACGACTCCAAGCCCTTGCACATTGGAACAGCAGCCCACAGATCGTCAGCTCTTTGGAGGCCCGCTCCGATCTGTCTCGTGGCCATTCAAGGCTCCCACATGCATGAGCAGGTGCAAAACTCCACCGAGAGAATGCCACTCATGAAAGGTCAGTAGGCTCGTCTCATCGCGTTCGTCTATGGATCCAAAGCTGTGAAATATGAATCGTGAAGGGGATTCGAAAATCGTGATCGCCATGTGTTGGGCCCAAAGGCCCCAACGGGGTTTTCAATTCACAAGAGACTCTCAAAACATCAAGAACAAGAAGACACGAAATAAGAATGAAGAAGAATGGTAACTAACTTACACGTTGCTCTTTCATTGCATGCATACATATATAGAAGGGTCTATGCCCCTTCATTGCCCACACATGTGCCTCTTGGTATCCCCATGTGCACACACCTCTTGGCATCCCCACTTAGGGCTAAACCCCTGTGGTTTTAGGCCCTAATAGTAATAGTTCATTTGTTGTGGATACTCCTTCAAGTTCATCAGGGGACCATTCAAGAGGAGGTGGATCAGATTTTGGGAGACCTGGCTTGGTAAGATACAACTTTATGATCCTGGTTTGGACTTATTCAAAATCATTGAAGTGGTCAGACTTGGCTTTGTAGAGTGATGTCCTCCTTTGGTTTTCTTGTGGGGTCTTTTGATATTATTCAGCTTTGGAGTTTCAACTTTGGGAAGTTTGAAAGCCATTAGAGCATGGAGAAGGGCTAAATCATTGTCAAAGACATGATCCTCTAGCTGAGCATTTTCAGCCTCTATTTCAAGGTCCCAAGGAAATACGAGTCCTTATTGTCATTGATAGCTTCTTCGGGATCACTATTTCATTAAAAGTCAACCATAAAGAATGGCAATTCTGGATCTATTGGTTCTCCATGTATGAGTGGAGGTTTTAGCTGCATGACCTTGGCATCAATTTGTGAGAAGATTGCATGGCAATTGTCAATGGTTGCCAATGGTTGGATCCAATTGTTGACATTTCTTTGTGTATCTCTAGCTAAGCCATGTTGTTGTGGGAGGGCTGATTTTCTTAACATTATCATTGAAGAGGTTTCATCCAATGGTCTAGGCATAATGGATTTTATTGCTCCTTTCCCCACACTAACTCTTACTCTGCTGCTATGTCACGATTTTCTATTGTCAATTTATTAGTTCCCCAATCATGGAGGACTGATGCTTTATGCTTTGTCCAAGCAAGATTTGATAAGATTTCTTGGGGAGATCAAAGATTGTGAATTGAAGAGTAAAGCAAACTCCTACTACTTTTATGGATACTCCATTCACTATACCCAAGGGCTTTGCACGTGAATCATCTGCAAGGCATATGTTGAAATGATCGTTTTGCATTGGTTGGAGACCAGGTATTACGTTAACGTAATATCGTAAACGTGAACATGTTATTAACGTTGCAAACTTACGTTACAAACTCACATTAATAACATGTGTATTATCATAACCGATCAAAGATTAACCCCCGGTAAATTGACTATTTAATTATCCCATCGAGATATTCAAGTATCCCATCGGGCAATTTTATTCTTGGCAGGCCTCGCCAGGAGATGGCTAAATCCTGATGGGATTTCTTAATACATAGTACAGTCCCCAGATTTGGAAGGCGGCTCCAAATCTGTAGAGACAGCTCCTTGGGTAGCACACTCTTGCTAAGGCTTGGTTGTTCACTGTTCTTAGAACTAAGATTTGAAATGATTTGTTGATTGGGCCATTTGTCCTACTATTGGGCTGTGTTGGTCCTTGATATAGACATTTCTTTAGAGTGTTGATGAGACCTAGCTTGTTACGTGCATTGGGCTATTTGTCCTATGTTGGGCAAGGGTAGTCCATGATACGTATCATTACAAGGACCTTCGACACTCAGTTTGTTAATTGTAGAGTTTGTGTTTAGGTATTTGGGCCATTTGTCCTTCTTTGGGCAAGAGTATTCCTAATATCTATTCTCACTTGTTGCTTGTGATTGTATGCTATTTGTTGTGTATTGTGGGCTACTAGTCCTATTATTGGGTAATCGTAGTCCTCGTGTGACATTTCTGACATAGGTATTATGCAGTGGATGAATCTTGGGTTAGTTGTCCTATAGTGAGTTTGGCAAAACTAATCCTTGAGGAGGCCATTTGTCTTAGTTGCATTTGTGTTTTGTTGTGTGGTTGACTTTTGGGCATTGTGTCCTATTCTAGTCCAATATATGTCCTAAAGAAAAGCTCACTATTGTGTTATTATTTTTTGAATCATATGTATCTTGTATTGTTAGGCTTGTGTTGCAGTCTGCATGCATGTATTTTTCAATAATGATTTTTATATAGACCACATGTGAAGACAATAGAGAGGCTTTCAAATTATACATTGGTAACTCCAGAGAGAAGATTATTGTGATTGCTACTAGGTTTCAGGTATGCAAAAGCTTATGTTTTTTTAATTTTGCAATGCTTTAATTATTTAGAGTATATGTAAGTGCTGTTACCTATTAGTTTTGTAAAATGTTTGCTTAGTATTTCATTGTTGCAAGTTCATACTATAAACTCTATGAAATATGAGTTAATTGATTAAATGTGTTCATGGAAAATTATGTGATAAAGGTTGATGTAAAAGATATAGAATCCTTAGTCATTATTACAAGCTAGAAGTTATTGACTCTCGTGAGGGATTTGTGATAATTAGGCCTTATACTAGAATAAAGGAGTCAATGGAAGACAGTACAGATCCTAGTTTAGTGCAAGTCAGTCGGCCATGCTTGTCACAATGCTCTAGACCACAAGCAATGGTTACGAAGTCTAATCCTAGTAAAAAAATGCAAAGCAAAAAGTTGCCTGGTGCTGAGTGGCAATTTGTCGATAACTTAAATGGCAAGTATTATGATTGGGTGTACAAATACTATAAAGTGCAGAAGAGTGGTGGAGCCCCATGTATTAGAGATCACTTCTTTGGTAGTAATCTCAAGTCAATAGGAAAATGCACCTATCCTGATAGGTAGAGCCTAGCTACAAGGCTTAGGGAAGAAATAGCTGAGAAAGAAAAGAAAAAAGGGCATCATCGAGGAACAAGGCTTGGCATTGCTTTTGCATGCGCAAACATGTGGCCAGTGGGATGCACATTGATATAGATAGAATAGATCTAGAAATAGTGACTGAATCAAATGTTTCACAGTCCAATATACATGTCACTGAAAGGATGCATGAAAATAAAAATCCAAGTTCATCTCAAACACCTTCCTCAATGATGATGCAAACATCCTTGCATGAAAGCTTTCGAGGACCTTTGTTGGAAGATGCACAGTATGCACTTGCAGAGGCAATATTCATCACAGGATCGTCATTGTTGATGGTAGACAAGGAACCATGGAAACATGCATGGAAGAAGATTGGTGAATTTGATCCTAGTTTTACTCCTGTATAATTGTGAGTGACGGTTGGTCAAATGTACAATGTCACCCTCTCAACAATGTAATGGTTGTCTCACCTCGTGGTGAACACTTTTTAAGAGCTATTGATAGCTCTTGTCAAATTAAGATAGGCACTTACATAGTACAAGTTATTGTTGATGTTATTAATAGTGTGGGAGCAGCAAATGTGGTACAAGTCGTGATGGACAATGCAAAAAATTATCGAGCTGCAGGTAAAGAAATTCATAGGATTTACCCACATATATATGCTACTAGTTGCAATACCCACAGCTTGAATTTGGTTCTACAGGATTGGCACAAGAGTGATGATACACAGTGGTTCAAGGAGCCTATCAAAGATGCTCACAGAATAGCAAAATTTGTGCTTAATAGACAACGAGTCCTTGACATCTTTCGACCACATATGAATTCAATGTTAAAGCTACCGGTAGAAACAAGATTTGCTATGCACTTTTACATTCTTGAGGCTTTGTTGAAAAACAAAAATCCTATTAAAGAGACATTCTAATGCACTCTCTATAGAAGGTGGGAAGAGGTTCAAAAAGAGAGTGTACAAAATAAAAGTGCTGAGATGAAAAAATTAGTTGAGAAGGACTTGTTTTGGAAGAACGTGGGAGATGCATACCATGTAATGATGCCTATGATGTATGCTATCAGAGCTCTTGACACAAAAATGCCTAATGTGGGGAAGGAATGGATGACTTGGTGGGGCCCTGCAACAAAGCCTGCAAGACCAAAAAATACTGAAAGAATTGGTTGTGTCCACATGGAGAATACCATACACTAGGAGAAAATGCAATGTGTTGTTGAAATATTTCCATCAAAGGTGGGTATCTGCCCATAGTCCGTTGCATAGTGTAGGATATCTTTTAGACCCTGAGTACTAGAATATGCAGCCTGAGACTAAACAAGAAGTTATGGATGACTTCTATCAAGTAGTCAATATGTTTTACCTAGACAGAGATCAAGCTGCTCAGTGCATTTTGGAGTTTACCAAATATAGATTGAAAGAGGGTAGGTTCAGTGGCACTTTTGTACTGGAAATGGCCAAACAACAACTACATTGGAAGTGGTCGATACTGAATGGTACGGGTTGTGAGCTTTTGAGGCCATTGGCAATGTGCGTACTTGCTCAATGTGCTTCAAACTCTAGTTCAAAGAGAAATTGGAGCACGTATAAGCATGTGCATACTACTATTCGAAATCAATTGTTAGCCGATCGAGCTGAGAAAATGGTATATATGTATTGCAATAATCGTATCCTATTGGACATTGAGTTTGATGCCTACTATGAAGAGCAAGCTCCATGGTGGTCCTATGATTGTCAAGCCAATGAACAATTGGATGATGATGTGGAGATTCAAAGAGCAGTTGTAAGGAGCAAGAGATTGAAGAAAATTTGGAATTGGAAGTTAATGAAAGAGATGCTCTACTTAATGTCCAACCAGAAACAATCGATAGTGAAGAGGAATAGAATTTGTAGTCATTTCCAACATATGTCCACACTTTAAAACAAGACTTTATATAGAATGTTGTAGGCTTCAAACAAACTTTAATTATCTTTAAACAAGAATTTATGCAACATCATGAAATTTTTATGAAACAAGATTTCAGGCGGAGTCAATATCACTTATAAATTTCATGAAATCAAACTTCAGGCTTGTCAATATTACATATCAAATTTGTATTTTGTAATGTCATGGAGGAGGATCATTACGGCTTCCTTCCCCATAACCTTGAAAAAGGTCACGAATAAAACTTGGCGTGGCTGGTGCAGTTCCTGCTTGCATATCATAGTATCTCTCAAGGCCAAATAGCTCGAATAGTGCATGAGATAGTGGAACAAGATATATTGGACATACATGGCTTACTTTCATATGCTTCAAGCATCAGAGGTGCAAATAGTGTAGACAAGGCAAATTATAATGCCCCAATCATGATTCAAATGAGTTGTTGTAGGCAAGACATTCATTACAATCTTCAGCACCTTTGCCTACTTTAGTTTGGACATCCTTTGGATGCTTCACAATAGTGATGGAGTTAGGAGTATAAGCTACTTCACCAACTGCTTTAGCTCAGTCATCTCTCACACCATGCCTTCATGTTTAGCTTGAGGCTATACTAGATGAGGTGGCGTTTGACTTTGTGCAAACTCATGGCACCTCTTTGTTTCTGTCTCCTGTTGGCTCAACCTCTTGAGGAGAGAATCTGCATGTACCTTCAACTCTAAGGCAGCTCCTTGAAGCGCTAGATTTAGCTCTTCCCGTGTGAATGTGACAGTCTCCCTCCTGATATCATGTACATTGTGAACAACCTCTTTAGAGCTAAAGTCCACGCTCTCGCCTCGAACAAATTGCATGTATAACATTTTCGCAAAGAATAATGGGAAATTGGCGTGATGAAGGGGATGTCCAAACACTTCCAGGTAGATCCTCTCAAGATTGCCTTTATGTCATCATTCATGCACTTTTCCACCTTCCATCGTCCCTTTTGAGACTCGCTCAATGACACCGGCCATATTGAATGCACATCTTCAACGAAAACGTGCTTCTTGATTTCCTTCCACTAAAAGGACACAGGATTGGCCCACTTACTAGTTTTGACAGCAACACGAGCCACTCTGGTTGGATCCATCCCTAGGGCCAAGACTCACATTTGCTCAAATGCTTTTCGAGCTCTCTCCTTTGTTGCAACCTCCTCTTCCAATTCCTCTCTAGTCAATGGTCTTTTTCCCCTATCTCTGTTACGTCCGGGGTCCTGTTCTTCAGCCATGGAAGTATGCGTGTACACTGTATTGTGATGACACACATCTATAGAACAAAAGGACATGATGTTCAGTACACAAGCAAATATGCGATAAAAATTAAGCAATAGAAATTTAAAACAATTAAATATCAATTAATCTTAAAACAATGAGCGTCCATTTAAATAATTTAATTTAAACAATACAAATTTAAAACAATGAAATACCAATTAATCTTAAAACAAGGAGCATCCATTTAAATACCATTTAAACAATAAATATTTAAAACAATTGGATACCAATAAAATAATACAAATTTAAAACGATAAATACCAATTAATCTTAAAACAACGAGCATCTATTTAAATACCATTTAAACAATTTAATTTAAATAATAGAAATTTAAAACAATTGGATACCAATTAAACAATACCATTTAATAATTTAATCCGCACTCGTCTATACCAATTAAATTTAAAACAATGAGCATCATGTGGAGATACCAAGTTTAAAATAGACACAACCTTCAATTGATGAAAAGTTGAATACACAGACACAAGTACATGAATAAGATAGTGCCATAGGCACAATAGCTATTAATGTCCCCAGTACAAATATATGTTCATTTGTAATTCAAATACAACATGCCCAACTAGAGCCTTGGGCTCATCTCAATCATTGGTCGCATGACCAATTGTAGATTCATGTCCAACTTGCTCATTCTTTCTCTCACATCAATCATAGTAGCATGTTAAATATGGTCAATGCTCGACCCTCCTGGTAACCACTAGTGGTCCAAGGTGCTCAAGTCATAAGGCCCCAATATGAGGAGAAGCCATGTGTGAGCCCAGGACATTGGATGGATCTTGACTTGCATGTCAGATGAGGTCTATCAATGAGACTATTAATGGTAGAAAGGTGATTGTGTGGGAGCCCCTTATTCTTACTGGGGCCTGGGGGGTCTCAGGGGGGCCAGCGGCCCCTTTGGTGGGGGTTTGGGGGCGGGAGCCCCCGAGGCGATGGTATAGGCAATATTCCATGGACGACTAGTCGGTTCCACTGACTAGGTTGACTGGTCGGCTCCACCGACTAGGTCGACTGGTCGACTCCACCGACTACATTGATCTGACTACCACCCTCATAGCTATAAAGAGGCAACCTCCCCAGTCCATTGTATCAGATCAGTTTAGATCAAATTAGACCTTCTAGCTAGTAGCTCTTCACCTAGTATCTGTCTAGATCGCCATCTAATCTCCACTGTGGGAGTGCACAGGTGGACGGAGCCATCATCTGTACTACATCAGTATTGAACGAAAAGTTTGTTCCTCTCCAGCTTGCTATGTACTCTATATTCTTTGTTCAGTTTCTATTCCGTTGCACCATGTAATTTAACATAGCACATCTAGTTGCCTTCTTTTCCAACATAAGATCTGCAATAATATCTATACGAGACATTTGAACAAAATTTGTATGCAAGTGGTACTCTACTTTCAGATATACATCTAGATACTCTTTCCAAAAAGTGAACATTTGCTTGATGATCCAACCGAGAGAGTATACATTAGAGGCCTTGGAGTATGCGTTGGAGCATGTTAGATCTAAAATCTCTGGAGCCACTACTCTCTCAGTCTCTCCCTCCCTCATTACGCTTCAGCTTTCCTCAGCTCGAGCTCTGCCTCATGCATTCCCTGGGGCCTAGCAATAAAATTAGAAGACGATCTAGTCTCACCGGAACCTACTCTAGGATAGTGGTCTCTCGTAAAGTCCAGTACAATATTTTCAGCATGTAGATCGCAATGCATGATCCCTACCGTATGAGCAATAGAGACTGCATCCAAAAGGGCATACACAATTAAGGGAATATGGTCTAGAAACTCGTGTAATCTAGCCATGTCATTAGCTTCAATCTTTGGATCCTCCCCCGAGTTTCTGATTACTCCTCCTTGGTTCAGCTTGAGATGTGCATGCCTATATGTACCTTTCCAAAAAGGTAATTGCATCATCATTTTCCCTAGGGTACTGCCATTGAAATATGGAAAGATAGGACAAGGGTGCAGTCTTTACATCACTTGTTCAATGTCAAAAGCCTCAAACTATTTCCCTATGGACATTGCTAAGTATTTCTTTGCACAGTATGTTAGATGACTAGGAAAGTAAGAAACACCAGTGAACTGGACCTTGTGACAAGCTCTGTATGCACCCTTCCCAATCTCTTATTGCCATACCATGGCATCGTATGGCACTATAATGATCACCATACACCCATTGTTTTTTGTCATCCATTGCAAGTGTCCAAACCCCCTTGTATCACCTGACGATGCTCCTACAACTCCTGTCTCTTTCTCGCCACCTCTACTAGACTCATCTAATGCTTTGCACGGATGTTTGCTCAGCGACAACTGTGACTCAATGTCCTTTTCTCTCTTGCTCCTATGCTTTTCCTCTACCCATTGAGTATCCCATAAAGATATTCTTTCCATATCTTCAGCTGGTCGTTGGAGTCCTAGGTCAGTGAGACACAGTGACATTTCCAATGACACCAAGACACATGTGTTTGACCACTTTCGTATGCCATAATCTTGCCTCCATCAAATTTCCTTTTCCCTCTCCTTGAAGTCCCATCTTTGCCGCATTTAGTATTGCATAAGTGAAGTCATCAAGTGATGTGGCATTTTGAATGGTGCTCTCGATAGCAATCGACAACATGCAACTAATCTCATTGACTAGCTCCAACCTAAGATCTCGCATCACATCCCTTCTCTTATCTCTCCCGTAACTGACATCACCCATTCTGCATAAAGACCAATTGACAATGAGACAAAGAGCATGCTTCTTGATAACAAGATTGTTATAGGTGAGAAAACAAGGATGTCAAAACATAAGCATAGTAAACACGTACACATACACTATATAAAAATTAAAACATGTACACAATGGCATGCAGAGAGAGAAAGTTAGTTGGTCACATCATTCTTTAAAGAAGAAAACATAAGTGAGTTCATTTCGCATGCACGTGAGCATCAAGCACAGATTGCTCGTGTAGATGTAGATTGTAGATGGAATTTACATTGTTTGACGTCACTACAGTGCATGCACGAAATGAGAATGCAAAACGAGATGACACAAATGTTGAACAAACGACAAAGTGCCGAGCTCTCGCATAGAGATGAACCTAGTGCAATGATAGAGACGGTCGAATAAATGACCAAGTGTCAAAATCCTACATAACTTAAACAAACCCTACATAACTCTCCACTGCCCAGAAATGACACACCCGATTGACTAAATGACCAAGTGCTAAGTCCACTTCTACCCTATAGTGCACACTTCTAAGAACGACACACACAGTGGAACAAATGACTAAGTGTTAAACTATACCTAGATATTGGTTGGAAAGGAAGGTGTTACGTCTCAACGACACATGGCCAAAAAGACGACCAAGTGCCAAGGAGAGTAACATATCTATGCAAACGACCCATCTTGCCGAATGAACGACAAAGGACCGATAGCTAGGTACCATATACATGGCCTACTATTTTACTAGTTATAGTATTTTTGAATGACCTGATATGTCAAAAGTACGACATCAAGCTGAACATTTTTACATTAACTACCTAAAGTAGTGAGATGACTCATTATGTTAAATTAATGACATAGAGCCGAATCAAAACTACGAAATTAATATTCACAATAACATAATGATAAAGGTTTAAATTTTACCTAAAGGCTAAAGGCTAAAGGCTAAAGGGAGATGAATGTGAGGGAGCCCGCCACAGGTCCACCATATATATAATATATAGCCTGTCGAGCTTTTTAATTATCCTGATGGGCCTCGATGGGATTTGGTATTAACACACGTTATTAATGTAAAAAAGGATTGGCAATGGATTGGTTTGTGCATTGATCCTGACTCTTAAGATGGGACATTCATTTGCTGTATGATTGGCCCATGCAACGTGGATACCATACATTTTCTCGCCTTGGATAAGTCTGAGGTGGTGGCTAAGACATGTGAAGCTTTTGTTCCATGGCATCCATCATTTCTTCTCTTAGCTTCATGATCATGGACTCTAGGTGATCTTCATTAGACGTTTTTGTAGTGGACTTGGCTTTGCCCTTTTTAGAGCACTTATCTAGTGCACTTGCACTTCCATCATCACTGCTAGTGTGAAAGTCTATCATTCCATCCTCTATGTCAATTGCTACTGCATGAACACCACTACCACTGAATGTTTCATAATTGCTAATCTTTTTCATGTCCTTGTGGGTCTTCTTCCTTAGGCGTGCAATGAATCAGGTGTTAGGTACTTATCATCAAGGCATGGGTCACATTTGGCAATCAGGGGTTTTATTTTGCCAAGGTACGTGCATACATATTCCCTTCAACCTTGTTCGAGCTTGCTCAGTTAGAGAGAAGGATCATCTTGTAGCTATTCCATTTGAAACTACCTCTTGAATTTGGTTTGTAGCGAGTTTGTAGCAGGTCCTATGTGGCTTGTTCTTCCACTAGGTGGTTGAGGTACCATTCGAAGGCTTCATCAATTAAGGCCTTGGGAAACCATGCGACCTTGGTTTCATTTTGATAGATCTCCTTTAGCTTGGCATGCGGCACCAAAATGCTAGACGAATCTTGCTGGATTGCCCCGGCCATTATATTTGGGAAGTTTGAGTTTGCATAGGGGTCGCCTACCTTGATTGTTATTGGGCTGGCTGTAATTGTTGCACGCATTAAAGAAATTGTCCCCATCTACTTCCAGGTCAATGTCACCATCATTGTGACCAACGATCTGCCATGTTGGTCAGAGCCTAATTGCATGCAAAATTGTCAAGAGGTCAGTTTGGTAAGTCCTCCTCAAGTCTAGGTGTTACAGGTGAAAGTTATGAGCAAATTAGTGCAAAAATGAGCCAACATGGGGGCACAATTTAATGCATGCTAGGGATGAAAAAATGGTGCGTATTGGGCTGGAAAAATTCCCTGTACCATGATGTTTCCATGTGTGAAACCGTGGTTCAAACTGGGTATAATTTAGTCACCAAATGAGCGAGTTATGGACCTTTAAAGTTAGGGGGAATTGGGATCCCTTGGTCTTTAGGTCTAAGTCTGAATTAGGACCCCTTGCTCTTTAGGTCCAAGTCTGAATGGACTTTGGATCTTAGTGCTCTAACTACTAGTTAAAGTAATTCTTAGTTAGTTTAATTGATTTAGTTTAGTTAGCCTAACTAGACAATTAGTTTGATTGACTGTTAGTCCAACTAACCAAACCTAACTTAGCTACAGTTAACTTAGCTAAGTAAAGCAAGGTTAACCTAGCCTAAGTGTAGTTAATTGGACCTAACTATAGTTAATTGAACTTAGTTATAGTTTATTATCGAAATGACTAACCTAACCTAACCCATCTTAACACTAACCTAAGGCAAAGTTAACCTAACCCAGGTTAACACTAACCTATTGTAGGTTAAATTTTAGGTCTTTTCTTTTTCTTTTTTTGGACAGGGGGGGTGGCAGCCTTCGACAGCCGGGTGGGAGAGGTGGAGGGGGGAGGGGAGCTATGGAGGGAGGTGAGGGATTTATGTGTGGGGAGTGGAGGTGGAGGGGGTGGGTGTGATACCGAGAGGAGGTTGGAGGGCTAGTGGGAAGCACCGCCCCAACATGATCAATGGAGGAGTGTCAAGCGGGGGGTGCTAGTTGGCGAGTGCCACAGATGGGATGTTGGTGCCATGAGGTGGGCACCTCCGTCGCATTAGAATGGCATCGCCATCGGTTGGCGAGCATGTAGTCTCGCTACTGCTAGCAAGTTTCACCACTGATGAAAGCAGGTTTTGTTGCCATCGACATAAGCAGTGTGGGGAGGCCTTTTGAGGTCTTGAGAGGGGTGGGTCGGTGGGTAGAGGGGGAGGGGGAGGGGGGGGGGGGTGAAGGGGGGGAGGGGGGAATGGAGAGGGGGGGTGTGGTGGCAGGGGGGGAGGAGGGTGTGGAGGGGGGTGGTGGGGGGGTGGAGGTGGTGTGTGGAGACGGGGGGGTGGAGGAGGAGGGGGGGAGGGGAGGTGGGGGGGAAATGGAAAACTTGATGTAATTTGAAAGGGAGGAGGAGATAATCACCTACAACGCTCTCCCAAATCTTTGTCGATGTAATGGGATCGCTAAGGGCGAATGGACAGTGGGTGGATGGCTAGGTGATTGCTGCGAGAAGGGCTTGAAGCAACTTGACGATGAGGATGGGAGGAGGGTGGTGGTCGATGAAAAGTGAGGATGGTCTTGGGTAGGGCTCGAAATCGGGAAGAGGACGGAGGCTAGATGTGGAAGAAGAAGAATGAGGGGGTGGATTGGGTTTTTAGGTGGGGGTTTAGGGTTAGGGCTAAACCCTAAAATCTTCCCATGCCATAACTTTTCATGGTTAGCTCAGATTGATCTTCTGTAAAAAGATGAAATGTTCAAAAATTTTAGCTATACGCATTGGTGTCCTTTAGATAGCCTAATTTGTTTTTCTTCTCAACCTTGCTTGATTGATCAAGGTAGTTTTGGTTGTCTACGAGGCTTTTTGGTTGGGCATGAAGGTCACCGTAGCAACAAAGGGAGTAGTGCTTTAGAGAATTGCAATGTCCCTTTATCCTTCATCCTATAAAGAATTTATGAAGAAAGCCCATTTAATGGCTCACTAGCATGCAATCAAAGTCCCTTTATTTGTTTTAACGAGAGGAGTGGTTTCCTTTTAGTTGGGATCTTGGAGGGATTCAATAAACACCCCACTCATCTTGCTTTAGGAATCCCATCATGACTTTGAAGGTTGCTTCATATCTTCGAAATCTTTAGCTTCTAGTGCTACTACCTCCATAGTCTCCCCTTTGTGCATATTATTTCGCCCCCATTTTCCATTATAGCAATAGAGCATCGATTTTGGTTGAAGTTGTTTCCTTTTGTATTTGTACGTGATTTTTAAATCACATCATGCTATTTGCTATGAGTTCGACAAGGTCAAGCTCCTTTGGTATTTGTATTTCCACTGTGGATTCATGGGCTACCATCAACATATTGTTTAGTGGTTCTTTCTAGACTTGTAGTTGCTAGATCTTAAACAATGGAAAAAAATAAATTGTGTTTGATGGCACGTTGGCCCAATATTAAACAAGCCGGGCCAATTCCTCCGACAGTTCCTCAATCTCAAGGATCGAACGTATTTTTTGTTTTGAAGAGTCAAGTCTTTCCCCACCAATTAGAGGTATGTTCCTACATGTTCTCATCTCCTTACTTGGCTTTACATCTTTTTATATCTATTCGTCTTGTCATTTTCCCTGGTTGTCTTCCCTCATGTTTGCCTTTAGTTTTCCTACTTACCTTAATGTTGGAGGAGCCTGAGGAGATTCAAAGTACAATTTTAAACCTCTTTCTCTCATTGTTTTAAAAGGTCTTCAATGATTGTGATTTCTACCTCTAGGAAAGGGTGGCACAAGAGAGGTACTAAGAAAGAATGGGGACGGTTCATCGGGGTCTATTGACACATTATGTGCTTCATAAACCCTTATTTCCATTAATTTATCTTAGTACTTTTGAGCACGAGTAGCTTGAGACTACATTATTAAGTAGTTGCTTAAGGCCACTCTTTATAATAGAGAGGTTCTTGGGTATATTTTTCTGCACCAAATACACTCCTTAAGAGGAATAACTATTATTCATATCAACTAATATTTTCTAATCTTTTATGGCACACAGTGATGTCGAGAAAGAAATTCATGATGTGTGTGTGTGTGTGTGTGTGTGTGTGTGTGTGTGTGTGTGTGTGTGTGTGTGTGTGTGTGTGTGTGTGTGTGTGTGTGTGTGTGTGTGAGAGAGAGAGAGAGAGAGAGAGAGAGAGAGAGAGAGAGAGAGAGAGAGAGGGAGGGAGAGGTAGGTCTCAAAATACTAAGAGGAAGAAGGACTTGGCAACAAAGATACAAATTGGAAGGTTTACATATGATGTTCATTCTTGTGTGTGCTTAAGAGGCATAGAGCCTTTTTGGTAGCATGGAAAATGGAACAAAGGCATTTTCCAATTCAAAAAATTAATTTTAGATTGTTCTTTTATTCCCCGTCTGGCCCAAAGTCACGCTTGCGCACACCAGCGCCCCTTGGGGGCTTTTTTTTGTTTTTTTTTTAGGGGGATGCATCCCCTCCTTTATTTTAGAGGATACCAACATAGCTAATGTCGCCCTCTTTATAGCTAGCTAATCTAAGATGTGTACCACTTTCACTTTCTATAGGACATTTCTTAGCTTAGAGAGCATTGTCTCTTGGGTGTGCATCTCCTAAGGTGTTGGTAGGATTGTCACTCTATAAAATTTAGGGTGCTAGCTAAAGCTTGTGAAGACTAAAGACTAGTATTCACCTAAATGGCCTAATGTTGCTACCTCAAATGCTCCAACAAAATGCAAGACCACAGCTTGTGTTCTTTGTTCCGATGCCAATGATTGAATGTGTACACCTACAACCACTTCCAACTACTACTCTATAAGGAGTCTGTTTTCTTCTCATTGTTTCTCCCCTCACAAACATTGTAAAAGTGTCTTCTGTTGCCATTTTGATATTTGGTAGTTCTTTCCTCACCTAACAATCTATTCCTAATGCCTTGACCAAGATTTTCAGCTTTCTTATCTTATAGCCTCTGTTTGGTCCTCTTGCAATCCATGACGAGCCACATCTTGCCATTAAAGCCATGGAGATAGTCCAATAAACTACTACCAAAACAGATACCAGCTAGCTTGTGAGGCAAGCAAAGAATAGAAGATGACTTACTCAAGTAAATAAGATAAGGCCAAACTAAAATAACGAGGTCATATCAAGCTGACTCTGCATGGGGCAGGTTGCAAGGTGATAGAAGGATGATGTATTTTGTCGGGAAATAGGATGATGATTTACTTTATTTTGGGAGATTTTAATATGGTGGAATGTAAGACAGATAGTTTGCTTGAAAAGGGGACATGCATCACAGCTATTGAGTTACTTTCTTAGGAGGAATGCAAGGAACACTGGAAATGGGTAGATGTGGGAATAGTTGGTGGTGATCTCACTTGGTGCAACAATCAAGTAGGAGATAATAGAAGGGAGGTTAGACTAGATAGGTTTTATGTTTCTTAGGGTCTAATGAACAGTCATTTATCCTTAAACTTAGAAACCTTCTCTTCTCTAAGTTTCTCAAACCACAAGCATGTCTCACTTAGATGTGATTTTGGGCCTGGTTTTAGGGGCTCCTCTTGGTTTAAAGCTGATCCAAATCTTTTCTTGTTAAATAGTATTCAGTATCTTATTGGGAAGGCTTGGCAAAATGCTTTTGCCAAGAACATTTCTGCTGTAGAACCTTGGGCTTTGGCTATCCAAGATACTCAAAACATTCTTAAAATGGCTAGAAAGAGAAAGGCTAAGATCAAAGGCTCAAAGAATGGATCTAATACATAACAATATCAAAGTCCTAGAATAGAAAAGCCATAACAGGAGATATAGATTCCCAAAAGGAACTTATTATAATTGCTAGAAAGGATCTCAAGAGGCAGAAGCAGATTAGATTAAATGACTCCAAGATTTATATTAGAGATTGGTGGGTAGGGAGGGTAGACAGACCCACTAAAGAAACATTTAAACTAATTAGGAGAAAAAGAGTTCAAGAGGAGATCCCTCTTCTTAAAAGAGTAGATTCAATTTTATACAACAACATTTTCAGAATTTGCTTTCTATTGTAGTTACTCTAAATGAGGACACCCAGAGAGCTAGACAATTATGCCAAGTTATAAGGGAGAAGGTGTCAAGCAGTTTGATCTACCCTATCTGGAGAGGCCTCTTACATTAGAGGAGATGAATAAAAAAATTTTAGCTATGGCAGATGGCAAGACACTAGGAGAGGATGGACTGCCTATTTGGTTTTACAAGAATTTCTAAGAGATGATTGGCCCTTACCTTTTGTTATTGTGGCAAGAAAGTTTGGGTAAAGGTGCTCTCCCCCTTCATATCAATAGCACTAGAGAAGTTGTATCGGATGGCATACAAGTACTTTGTTCACATCAAAGATGCAGATAACCAAGAGATAAGCACAAGCACATAGGGTAGTGGCACATCAATGCATATTTTTTAACAAGCATGTATGATGCATAGTAGAATCCAAGGAGATGCAATCTTGACCATACAAATGATATTAGATGGGTGAATTAATTCACAAAAGGCTTAAAATAAGTAATATTAAGGCCTATGGAAAGTATCATACCCATCAATTTCAATCACCTAGGGTAGGATCCCACCAATGCATCATTTTTAACATGCATACATGATGCATGGTAAAAAAACAAGGAGTTTTGAATTCTTGACTGTGCAAATAACATTAGATGGGCGTGATACTTTTACAAGCTTCAAAGAGAGTAATATGAATGCCTTTGCAAAGTATCATACCCATTGGATACAAGCACATAGCGTAGAAGCACACCAATGCATAGTTTTTAAAACTCAATCATGATGCATGATAACAAACAAGGAGATATGTGTTCACAACCATTAAAATGATATGAGATGGATGTGATACTTTTGTATAATTATTAATTTAAGTTAGATGAAGGTTTATGCAAATTATGATACCTGTTGGAGACAAGCACATAGGATAGTAGCACATCGATGCATATTTTTTAACATGCATGCATGATGCATAATAAAATCCAAGGAGATATACATTCTTGACCATGAAAATGCTATCCAACATGTGTAATACTTTGCAAAAGACTTAAACTAAGTAATATAAAGTTGTATTCAAAGTATCATATCATACCCATTAGAGAAAAGCACATAGGGTAGAAGAACACCGATGCATATTTTTAACATGCATGCATGATGTGTGGTAAAAAACAAAGAGAATGCATTCTCAACCATACAAATGATATGACATGGGTTTGATACTTAACACGGTCCCTAAACTAAGTAAGATGAAGTCCTATGAAAATTATGATACCCATATGAGGCAAGCATATAGAATAGTAGCACATCGATGCATATTTTTTTAACACGCATGCATGATGCATGGTAAAATTTAAGGCAATATGGATTCTTGACCATGTAAATGATATCATATGGCTATAATACTTTGCACAAGACTTAAACTAGGGAAGATAAGGCCATATGAAAAAGATCATGCTATCGTCACCCTCACAGAGATAAGCACATAGGGTAGAAGCAGGCCAATACATATTTTTAAACATGCATACATGATGCGTGGTTAAAAAACAAGGATATATGCATTCTTGAGCATGCAAATCATATGCAATGGGTGTAATACTTTGTATAGGCCCTAAATTAAGTAAGATAAAGGCCTATGCAAAGTATGATACCCATCAGAGATAAGCACATTGATGAGTATTTTTTTTAACATGCATGCATGATGCATAGTAAACAACAAAGAGGTATGCATTCTCAACAGTGCAAATGATATCCAATGCATGCGATAATTTTCATAGGCCTAAAATTTGGTATGAAGAATTCCTATGCAAAGTATCATTCACACAAGACCAACACATAGGATAGGAGCACAGTGATACATATTTTTTAACACACATGCATGATGCATGAAGGATGCATGGTAAAAATCAAAGAGACATGCATTCCTGACCATGCAAATAATATCCAAAGGGTGTGATACTTTGCACAAGTCACAATTGAGTAAGATCAAGGCTTGTGCAAAGTACCACACACATGAGAGACAAGCACATAGGGTAGAAATATACCGATGCATATTTTTAAACACTCATGTGTGATGTGTGGTAAAAAAATAAGGAAAAATGCATTCCCAAACATGCAAATGATATGAAATGGGTATGATACATTGTACAAAGCTTACATTAAGTTGAAGGCCTATGAAAAGTATCATGCCCATAAAAAACAACCACATTATGCAACTTATCCATTGGGTAAGGTGTGCAAGAGGAGGGGGGCATGCGCGCGCGTGCGCACACACACACACACATGGATTGTGTGTGTGTGTGTGTGTGCACGCATGTGCGTGTGCATGTGTGTCTATGTGTCTATGTGCGCATATATTAAATTATTTATAGTTTACTAGATATACTCCATATATATGTTATATGGTAAACTATAAATAATCTAAACACCCATATAGATGTCATATAGTAAACTTAAAATAATCTAAACACGCACACACACATGATTAAGGGAAGCGGGTAGGGGAGGAGGATGCCCATGGGTGGGGAATTGGGTAGGAGAAGGAGAAGAGGGAGATAAGGAAGAGGGAGGGAAATAAGGGTGAGGAGAGCAGAAGGATGGAGGGAGAAGGGGTATAAGGGTGGGGAGTGGGATGTTTAATCAATTCTTGCCCCATGATTGGATTAAAAACTTTGTGCCTTTCATCCCCCCATGGACACTTTACTCAAAAGATTTCTTGACTTTCCTAAGAGCTATGTGTCTATGTATAGCTTAACTAACATAATCCCATGCTCGAGAGAAGAGCTTTGAGCTTTGCAATACATGATGTTGCTTCCTCTTCTAGTTTCATGTTCCATACATATACAATGTACAAGCAAAGCAACTTGGCAATGACCTACATCTCGGCATGTCTACATCTCAGCATGCAACCCACAAAAATGCACTCTTTGTAATGGGATGTTGAAAATCGATTTTATCTCTATTCAGTGCAGCATTCGAATTGTAGCTCATCACTCCATTGTTCCAGTATGTCTGTTTCTCAACGATGTCATGTATCATATTACTCATCACATCTTTACCGTTACCATTTTTGTTTCTTTTTCTTATTTGCTTCCCTTCCCCTTTCCCTCTATGTTGTCTATTACTCATATCCTTGGTTACTTGAAGTTGTTGTGAGTGCATGCAAAATTGGCATAGGTATGTTGCATTAGCACTCAATTCCACTCTAAACATGCACTTCAACATTTTAAGATCTCCTGGCATGTGCCATTCAACTTGAAAGGATCCAAATCCTTGAACTTGAAGAAAATCTCCTTTGGTCTATGCATATATAACACTTGGAATTGGATATCTACTAAACACCCACTTTAAGTATGAGTGTGTCTCTTTTTTAAGTTTGAATGCAATGAGCCACCAAATGTGCCTTTTTGATTGAACACTAAAATATTCCTAAATGTCCTTATTTTTAGATCCTCTCAAACTTGTGCCCTTTGACAACCTCAAACTTATCCAACTTGATAGCAAATGGCACAAAAACTTGTTTGAACTCTTGGTTTGACAATTTTCTCGAGGGTAATATGGAGTGGACTTCTGATGCACAATAAGGAACTCACTCACTAATATTCTAATTGTATCATTCATGAAGTCATCCCTCGGTCACTTACAATTTCCAATGGAAGGCCGAAGCAAGATATTAAGTTTTTGTACAGAAACTTCGCAGTGGCCCTCGCATCCAATTTTCTTGTGGCTCTAGCTTTTTCCTATTTGGTAAAATAGCTCATGGTGGCCACTATAATATAATGAGCCTGAGTACCTTTAGCGGTGGGACTAATTGGACCAATGAAATATATACCCCACTTTTCAAAGGGTTGGTTAGTGAGAACTCCTATCAAAGGCATGTAGTCCTAGCTATGTGGTATGGAGACATGTTGGCAAGGATCATAGTGTTTTACAAACTCAACGACATCCACGAAGAGCGTTGGCCACCATAATCCATCTTGTAGTACCTTATGAGCTGTAATCTCTCCTACAAAGTGGCCATCAGCAATGCCAGAATGAGCTTCCTTCAAAACCTCAACAAACTCATCTTCCTAGAAACATTGATGCAAAATGCAATCTTTACCCATCTGGTAGAGTTGTCCGGCTGCTATCAGTTGATATGGGGTTGCATCCTTGATTAAATTTCTAGCCCTATCCTTATTGAGTGTTTTGTCCTGGGGAAACCCATTTGCTAAGAAGTGTTCAATCTCTTGTGCCCATTCAAGAACTAATCTGGAAGATCATCTTCCACTCCTATCATGAGTTCTCCATTAGGGATCCGAGACATATGATCAGCCATGAAGTTTGTGCATCCCTTCTTGACTGCCACTGTGAAGTCAAATTCTAGGAGGATAAGCATCCATCAAGTGATGCAACCGGTCATGCATGGCTTGTTGTTTAAGTATAGGGGAGCTTGGTGATTTATGAAGAAGACAAACTTGTTTGCTAGCAAGTAATGCCTAAAATTTTTAACTGGATAAACCATGGCTAATCCCTTTTGTTAGGTTGTGGTATAGTTCATCTCGGCATCGTTCAGCTAGCGATCAGTGACGTATATGGGATAATCCAAGTTAAACTCACCTGATTGTGCCAATACGCACCCTATCGCAAATTTCAAGGCATCGATGCGAACATGAAATACTAAGCTCCAATTGGGTGCTTGCAAAATAGGGGCGGATGGAAAAACCAACTTAGGGTTCTCATAGGATAGTTGAAACTCTTCCGTCCAATGGAATACAATCATCAACTTGTATAAGGGGTGGGAATCTGAGCATAATTATAAATATATCAATGGTAGTAGCCTATATGCCCAGTGAATTGCTATACACCCTTTGCATTTGTGGGTGAGGGTAATTCCGAAGTAAGCCTAATCTTGTTATAGTCAGTGGAAATCCCATTCATAGACACTACGTGCCCGAGTATAAGCCCATGTTTCCCCCAAAGTTGCACTTCAAGGGATTGAGGGAGATTCCATGGAGACAACATCTCTTAAATACAAATCTCAAATATTTGAAATGATCATCTCATTTTGGGTGAATGCACATATCATCTAGGAAAACCTCTAGACAATCCCTTAGGTAATCCTTGAAGGTGGTGATCATCAGTTGTTGGAATGTTGTAGGAGTGTTAGTGAGTCCGAAGATCATCACTTTTGCAGTGTAAACTCCCCATTCTATGGCAAATGTAGTTTTATGTTGAGCTTGAGGTGCGATAGATGCCTCATTATATCCTGAGAACCATCTAAGAAACTGTATGCTTCTTTTCCTGTGACCCTTTCCTAGACATGCTTCGTGAAAGGAAATGGGTAGTGATCGTTATAAGTTTCTGCATTTACTTTCTTGAGATCAATGCATACCCTAACCTTACCATTCTTTTTAGCACTATGACTATGAGCAACACCTAGTCTGTATGCTCAATCTCATAAGTGAACCCTGCATCTATATGCTTATTTATTTCTTCTGAGCCAATCATTGCATATTTTGGGTTCATGGGATTAGTTTGTTGCCATACTGGTCTAATGTCATCCATTATAGGGATGGTATGCTACACCACTTCCCACAACACTTCCTTCATGTCCATGTACTTCCAAGCAAAACAATCTTGAAACTCATACAACAAAGCAAGCAAGGCCTATTCTTGCTTGGGAGTTAGGTCATTAGCTATGTAAACTGGCTTAGGGTATTCTCCTACACCAACCAAGTTCACCTCCTTGACCTTGGCAGGACCATCATACCCGTTTTGGTCTCCTTGTTTGGCTAACCCTTCAAAATATTCTAATAGTACTCTGCGGTCCTTTACTATGTAAGCTTAAAGTGCCTTGGGACTTGACGCAGATCGGTCTCGTCCTTGTCTATGGCTTTTGGAGCAATTTTCCTTCCCTTGCAAGGGGTCTTAGTTTCTTTGGCCTTGGATGCTCTGGTTTTCGAAGTGGTTTATCCTCTGTAGGAGGCATTTCTGTAGGAGGAGCCTCTCCTTCCTAAAGGGAATCAAGGGAGGGCACTATTCTATCCAATCTGGCTCCCCAGTTTGATGAAAACTCATAGTGTTCCATCACGACACCCACATACCTTAGCTAGTGAAGGTCTGCTGTCCTTACTTTCCTTACCCCTTGGTCTTTAATTGGGGCCCTTGTTAAATTACACGGTGCAGTCGAACAGAACCTGAACAAATAATAGAGAGTACACAACAAACTAAAGACGACCAAAATTTTCCTTCAATACTAATATAGTATAGATGATGGCTCCATCCACCCATGCGCTCCCACAGTGGAGCTTAATCGCAATCTAGATAGATACTAGGTGAAGAGTTACTAGCTGGAAGATCTCTGATGGAAGATCTAATCTGGTCTAAACTAATCTGATACAATGGACTGGGGAGGTCGCCTCTTTATAAGCTATGAGGGTGGTAGTCAGATCAACGTAGTCAGTGGAACTGACCAGTCAACCTAGTCCGTGGAGCTGACCAGTCAACCTAGTCTGTGGAATCGACTAGTCATCCATGGAATATTCAGGGGCTCCCACACAATCAAGATCCCCAACAAGAATAAGGGGCTCCCACACAATCACCTTTCTACCATCAATGGTCTCATTGATAGACCTCATCTGACATGCAAGTCAAGATCCATCTAGTGTCCCTGGCTCACACGTGGCTTCTCCTCATATGGTGGCCTTACAACTTGAGCACCTTGGACCACTAGTGGACACTAGGAGGGTGGGGCATTGAGCATATCTAATAGCCCTCTGGATATTTATCATGTTAAGGGGAACTACTACCCAGACCTTTTGGATCATACATCACCATCTTGGTTCCTATCTTTTCAATCGGGTCTATGGTTGCCAAGACATGAATCCAATTCTGGGAGAACTCGGGCTCTAGCAGTGGAGCATACCAGTGCTCATCCCAGTCCTCACCTTTAATTTTTCATGGTAGAGTCTTGGAACACATTCATGTGAGTTTCTCTGACTCAGCCCCATCACAAATAGATTTCTGGGGTTATGGGGTATGCCTTCTAGGTTTGGAGGTCAACCCTTACAATGTGCTCATCCTTGCGCATATAAATTTTATTGGAGGCCCAATACTAGGCATGTGATGCGCATAAAATCTCTACGTAGGATGACATCATAGCCATCCGGTTGCCCATGGAAGTCTATCATCACCACAAATCACACATGGTAGGTGAGACAAAAGGTTTTGATCTTTATATCCTTTAGGACTCCCACTAGCTGATCTGTTGCACCCTCAACTAATTTTACAATCAGATTGGTGCTTTCCATTTTGAGCTTCCCCCACTTTGCCTAGTATTGCTTCATGATGATGGTGACACCCGCTCCACCATCCAATATATCCATGGCCTCTTGCCTTGGAAGAATATCAGAATTACAATATTCTTATCATCTCTCTTGAAGTACTAGCCTTGATTATTGATCGGTATTTTTAGCACATTTGGCTTCTTGTTCGGGGGAGGTCTAGGGCTTTGACAACCTCGGTGTCAAATTCTTAGGGGGTTAACCATTTGCCCATTCATCCAATCAGAGAGATCTCTCCAAAGGTTGGGATTCCCTCTTAGTAGGGCAACTATGGACATATTTATCTCTGTTGACAAGAAGACAGCCAGCCTGATGACATCCTAGGGTTGGCCAATTGGTTCGTGGCCTTCCAACTAGGATTCTTCAAACCTATAAAGGATGTGGAGTCCTTGTCTATAGCTTGAGGCCAAGTAGGGTCCTCCTCAAACATCTTGTGTCGCCAAAGGGACCTCTCAGATGAGGTGCTATTTGTGACTGTCTCATCCACCTTATCTAGGGTAGGTAGGGTCTTTTAGGTTCTTTTTGGAACTTGATGGTTGGGGTGGATCATATCCATCCCTTTGTTGGTCCTAACCCACTACTCAAATCTCTCTTGGCATTCCTAGACTAATCGATGTGCCTCTACCAGGCATTGCTTTTCCATGGTTGGGTCGGGGTAATCACTTTGATCGATTGGGCTTATGTCCCATCTATGGTGCTGTGTTCCACCTACCCTAACCTTATCCTTAAGCCATGGCATGGCAAGTTTTAAGACAAACATGCAGGACCTGATGAGGTCAAGGTGGAGACCGTTGTGGTTTCTTCATTTGAACCACTCTCGATGGCAACCTGATCTGAACCTTTTCCTACATTAATTGCACTAGCTCGACCTTTTCCCTTAGACTAGGAAGCAGTTGCCTTCTCCCTATTACTTGTTTGTAAAGATCCTTACTCATGGCCTTATCTTTGGCCCTTGTGATCACATTCAATGATACTAAAAACAACTGGCCCCTCTCAATACTCTGCAACTCAATGCTAGCCTTTGGATCAGGAGCGGGTCAAGGAGTTCTTCTCATGGGAAAATATTTATACAGATGATCCACCCCACAACCAAAACACAACGGAGTGCTTGAATTGGTTGTAGTAGGCCTAGGTGTGAGTTGATCATCCTTATTTAGGCAGCCCTTATGAAAGTGAGATCCTTGACATTTATAACAAGCTATGGCTTGGTTGGCAGTTGCTTTGTATGGACACTCACTAGCACGATGCAGACATTGGCAATTATAACATTGAATTGTCAGACTGTGATTCACGGCATTCATGTCTCCTCTTGCTCATTGCATTGCAAGAGCCTTTTCATACAATAGAATGTACTACTCATCTTGCATCACGTAATGGCTAATCGAGGGCTAATCTGATTGGTTTGATACACAAGACTTTCATAGGAGTTGGCCCAGATGCCAGTAAGGCATAGTCAGGGTCCTCCCATTCACTTGTTGGCTCCTCGATGATTACCTGATTTATGGGAGAAATCTTTTGCAGTGGGGGTTGTGGACCTAGAATTGGTGGAGGCAATGGAAATTTTTGAGCCTGTAAGGCTCTTGGTTGACTGTGGGGCTCCTTGTAAGGCTAATTGGCCCTAGTTATATTAATTATGTGTGCCAACAGCGACAATGGCTGCCTATGTTGGTACATGGGTGGGGGCATCGTCGTGGGGTATCAGCATTGCAAAGTTTCATGATTTCCCCACCTAGCACAATGGGCACAGTAGAGCATTGTCCTTGCCTATAGGCAAGGGGACTCATTTGTCGAGTGGTTGCCTGTGCATATTCCACACCACACATTGTCTTGCCTCAGAAACAAGTGTGGATTACTTGGGCCTTCCTTGCCCAACCCACCCTTGAGGGACACTTGAGATCTTGGGCCACTCAGTTCAGTAGGTTCATGGGTGGCTACCTCGTCTTTGAGCCCTTAGTCACTTGGGGGGCATCATTGTGGGGGTTAAAGGTCACTGTGCCTTTACCCCAGTTATGTACAATACTCAAACACATATATAAATGAATGAAAAAGAAGATTAGGGTGGTTCTGCACCCACCAAAACTTGTGTGGCTCTCTGTCTCTCTCTCTCCTTTGTCCATTCTTGCTTCCGTTGAGAGCACTCTCAACTGGTATCAGAGCAGTCTCAACTGGCCGGAGGAGATTAGATGGAAGTCTATGGATGGCAACAAGCAGGATGTAGCCTTAAATGTGCAAAGGGGCAGATCACAATTCAGGGGGAAGTCCCAAGAAAGAGGGAAGTCTCGTAGCAAATCCAGGGCACGGAACATTGAGTGTTACCACTGTGGCAAGAAGGGCCATATGAAAAAGGATTGCTACAAGCTGAAAAGAGAGCAAAAGGATAAGAAAAAGAATGCAAATTGGGGTGCAAATCAAAAGGAAGAGAGTCCAAGGGAGGACAAAGGAAAAGTGAAGATCGAGGAGATCAATGCAGTCACACATGATAGTGACAATGATGTTCTCTTCATGTCTACTTTATCTACAGAGTTGCTTACCACTTCAGATGATGCATATTCCCAGGATTGGATTTTGGATTCTGGTGCTTCATTCCATGTTACTCCCCATAGGGAATGGTTCTCCACTTATGATAGTGGAAAGACAGGTTGTGTGCATCTTGGAAATGACTATGCATGTGACATAGTGGGAGCAGGTGACATCAAGTTTTCTTTTGCAAATGGGTCTGCATTTGTTTTGAAACATGTGAGACATGTGCCTAAGCTGACCAAGAGTCTTATTTCAGTGGGTCAGCTAGATGATGCTGGTTTTCACACCACTTTTGGCTTTCAAAGTTGGAAAATTCAGAAGGGCTCTATGCTTTTGGCCAGGGGTGCCAAGTATGGGACTTTGTATCCCTTACATGTATCAGGGGTATTTGATCATGTTGTTGCAATAACCGAGCAGCCAAGCACTTCTTTGTGGCATTGCAGGTTGGGGCACATGAGCCAGAATGGAATGAAACTCTTATGCTGTTTGGGTTATGTACCGCATTTGAGTTTCTCTGATTTTGAATTTTGTGAGCATTGTCTCTATGGGAAGCAGACTAAATCAGCCCATAAAAGAAGGGGAAAGAAAGAGTTTGAAATGCTTGATTTGGTGCATTCAGACATATGTGGTCCCATGCCTACACAGTCATTAGGCGGGGCTGAATACTATGTGACATTCATTGATGATGCAACTAGGAAAGTGTGGGCTTATGCTATAGCTCGAAAGAGTGATGTGTTCCAGATATTTCAGAAATGACTGGCCTTGGTTGAGAATCAGTCAGGTAGAACGCTTAAATGCCTACGGACTGACAATGGTGGAGAGTATCTCTCTCATGACTTTCAGCATTTCTGTGATACACGTGGGATTAAGAGGGAGCTCACATCCCCTCGTACTCCAGAGTAAAATCCAGTTGCAGAAAAGATGAACCGTACCATTCAAGAAAGGTTGCAATGCATGCTTTCCAATGCAAGTCTTTCTGGTGGTTTTTGGGCTGAGGCAATGAAGACTGCAGTGCATGTGATCAATAGATCACCTAGTAAGAGTTTGGATGGTGGTATTCCTGAAGAGGCATGGAGTGGCAAGAAGTCCTCTTACTCTCATTTGCGTATATTTGGGTGTGAGGCATATGCACATGTGCCAAAAGAGCTTCGAAAGAAGCTAGATCCTAAGTCTAGGAAATGCATCTTTCTGGGTTATGGTGAAAGTGGAGAGATGGGCTATCGTCTCTGGGATCCAGAAGCAAAGAAGATCATACGCAGCCATGATGTGGTCTTCAATGAGAAGAAGATGCATAAGGTACCCATGAGGGATGTGGAAATGAGGAGAATCACTTTCCAGGATGTGAATCCACCTACATATGTTGATAGACAGCAAGCTGTCCATGCACAAAATGTGCAAGAAATGGTGCCACCAAGAACTCCCACAGGTATACAATCAAGGGTAGATGATGGATCATCTATTGGTGGAAATGATGAGCCAAATGTGGCTGATATGCAAATGGGACAGCAAGCTGAAATGCCCTTGAGAAGATCATCTAGAGTGTCTAGACCACTTGATAGGTTTGTTCTAGGGGTAGACTATGTGATGCTTACTGATTGCGGGGAGCCTTCTTGCTACAAAGAGGCTATGATGCGTGAGGATCAACGCAAGTGGGAGTATGCTATGCAATCAGAGATGAGTTCACTTATGAAGAATAAGACGTGGGACTTGGTTTCTTTGCCACATGGAAAGAAAGCATTGCCATGTAAATGGGTCTACAAAATGAAGGTCACAGGTGATGATGTACCTAGGTACAAGGCCCGTTTGGTTGCTAAAGGGTTCAAGCAAGAGAAGGGTGTGGACTTTGATGAGATATTCTCTCCAATTGTGAAGATGACCACACTTAGATGCATGCTTGGACTAGTGGCAGCAGAGGATATGGAGCTTATGCAGATGGATGTCAAGACAGCTTTCTTGCATGGGGATTTGCATGAGGAAATTTACATGGTGTAGCCGGAAGGGTTTGAAGAAAAGGGCAAAGAGCATTTAGTTTGCAAGCTGAAGAAGAGTCTCTATGGTCTTAAGCAAGCACCTAGAGAATGGTATCAGAATTTTGATGCTTTCATTCGGTCCCAGGGTTTTAGAAGGAGTGAAATTGATCACTGCCTCTACACTAAAAGGGCTAAGGATAATAGCCTGATAATCTTGGCACTATATGTGGATGATATGCTATTGGCTAGCAAAAATACTTATGAGCTAGATGCATTAAAGGCCAAGTTGCATGAGGCCTTTGATGTGAAGGATTTGGGATTTGCAGGTCATATTCTTGGTATGCGCATCACGCGTGATCGAAGTAGGAAACTCCTTTGGCTTTCACAAAAAGAGTATGTTACAAAAGTATTGCAGCATTTCAATATGGAGGGAGGGAAGGCAGTGAGTACTCCATTGCCTCCATATGTGAAACTGAGTCATACAGATAGTCCCAAATCAGAAGAGGAGAGGGCCATGATGGCTAAGGTTCCTTATGCATCAGCGGTTGGGAGTCTTATGTATGCTATGATAGCTACTAGACTAGACATTGCATTTGCAGTGGGAGTTGTTAGCCGGTATATGGCTAATCCAGGAAAGAGGCATTGGGAGGCAGTTAAGTGCATCATGAGGTACATGAAGGGTACCAAGGAGATGTGCATCTGCTTTGGTAAAGGAGACATGCGTGTACTTGGGTACACAGATTCAGACTATGCAGGGCATGTGGATAGTAGGAGATCCACTTCTGGTTATGTGTTCACCTTTGTAGGTGGTGCAGTGTCGTGGATGTCTCGTGCACAGAAGTGCGTGGCTTTGTCTACCACAGAGGTTGAGTATGTTGCAGCCACAGAGGGTTGCAAGGAGGCTATATGGCTTGATCGGCTAGTGGGAGATTTGGGGATTCATACAGGTGTACCGACATTGCATAGTGATTCCATGAGTGCTATTCAACTAGCACGGAATCCGGTCTTTCATGCAAAGACCAAACACATTGAGGTCAGGTACCATTTCATCAGGGAGGTACTTGAGGACAAGCGCATAGAGCTTGTCAAGGTTCATACAGATGATAACCCTGCAAATATGCTGACGAAGAGTCTACCTAGTCAGCGGTTTGAGTATTGTCATGTATTGATGGGCATTGGATAGTATGCTCACTAGTTGTTCTCCCTTAAAGGCACATTGTCCTTTAAGTGGGAGGTTGTGGGGGTTAAAGATCACTGTGCCTTTACCCCAGTTATGTACAATACTCAAACACATATATAAATGAATGAAAAAGAAGATTAGGGTGGTTCTGCACCCACCAAAACTTGTGTGGCTCTCTGTCTCTCTCTCTCCTTCTTCCATTCTTGCTTCCGTTGAGAGCACTCTCAATCATTGGCCTTGACAAAGCTAATGGTCTTGCTAGAATGAGACACTACTGAGGGGGAAACATGTGATTTCTCAAGCTATGCCTTATCCTTCATGTTGTCATCCAAGAGCACGATAGTCTTGCTACATAAAGGATGTGGGATTTAGAGTGAACAGATGATCATGCAACGTAGCATATTTGCAATATATTCACAAAGGGTTTCGTGCTCCTTTTGCTTAACTTCATCTAGTTGGTTGATCGGACTCCACTTTGGGCCTATGGGAGCAAGTCCCACTATAAAGGCCTTCCTTAAGGTCTCCCACTCAATCTTTTCTTTAGTCCCTATGGCTATGTCCCATTGGCCCACCTTGTCATCAAGGCTAAGCCCAAATGCATTCACTCTATCTAGGTCACCAATATCTCCAAAGGTCTTATAGATGTGCTCAAACCTTTCAATGTGGGAGATAGTATCTCCATCACCTAAGAACTTAGTGATGAGCTTAGAGATTATGGACTGGGTGACTATATTAGGCATTAGTGCCCCTCCCCATGACTACTTGTGGTGCCACCCCCCTTCCTAGCACTTGCACTAGGATCCTGATTGCCTCATTAGTGAGTATTGTTTGTGGTGCAGGCAAAGGTGCTTGAGGGATTAGCATAGTACCAAAGTTGGGTGGTCCCTGGGGTCAATTATAAAAGTTTATCAGCCTGATAGGAATCAAGATGGATTGTCCTAGCCTTGTGGGACTTGGAGCCAACATACGCGATGGACTTAGGTCTACTGGTCTTACCAATATGGGCCTCGATATAGGTATGTTCACATTTGGAATAGACCTATAGGATGAAGCAGTGGGAAAGTAAGTGCTCTCCGGAGATCCCCACCAAGTTGCGAACAAATTGGGATGAGGGGCCCCTGATTGTGGCTCGGGCGGTGCACTACTAAGAAACCCTAGGTATCACATGCATTCAAGGGGTATTAAAAAAGCCCCTCAACTAAAAAATTTTCCCCAATAAAACTATCGCTCTTTACTTATGAACTAACGGATTTAAAAAAATAATAATAATTAAAAAGCCCCTCCTGTTATTGTAATCCTATTAAATTTTTTCCAAAAGTGGGATTAAAATACTCCTCCTTTTGAATGCACATGGTACACTAAAATTTTTGGAGGTGAACCCCCCAAGGACAATGGAAAGGTATTATCCCTAAATTCCATTTGATCAGTCCTCTGTCATTCAGGACTAGGAGGCCAATACCTAGGTACCTAGGGTTTAGAAGTCCTTGTGAAGGATGGTTCTTCCTCATAGAGCTGTACATGCAGCCCCAAGGTTCCCTCCTTTGATGCAAGTATGTGGTTGCTTGGTGCTTTACCAAATTCTGTAGTTGGTGGTGGGTTGTGCTGCTCCTCAACCACCCTATTTTGCCTAGTGAATGGATTTATTTGGTCAGCCAAGCCAAATCATCTCATGAGATTGGAGAATGACTCCCTCAAATTTGAGGCTATGGTGTTGAAAATCTCAATAAAGGTGGTTGGTTACCTAGTCAATTTGGATTATGAAAGTCAATGTGTTGACAAAGCCCTTCATGAGCATGGTTAGCCATATTATTGTGGTTGGTAAGAAGGGGGGAATTCAACTAGCAAAACAAGGTGTCAAAGATTAGTATCCATGGCAGATAATGATAGGATTAAGAGGGCTTTGGATCTTAAGGAAGTTGTACTAACATGAGAAGATTGAAATACTAGAACAATAGGTAATCTTGCATCTTAAGAGCTTGGATACAAACCCATATGGTGAGGTGTATCAGGTGCACATCCCACGTTATTCATGTTAGGACTTCACAAGAAGATCTTGCAAGGGAAAATCTACACCATAAAAGCACATGTACTTCTATTACATGGTTGTGTTCGGTCTTGATATGTATAAAAACACGTGGATTAACTAGCCAAGACTTGCGATGGCAGATTTATTTCATATCATTAGCCCTTTAAGACACTATCATGTCATTTAACATACTCCAGTGAAATTATTTGTAGCTACATGGAACCTCCTTGCTTAGACAAGGTTGTGGGTGTTTTAATTTTGGAATATATGGCCTTATTAAAGAGTTTTTTATTCTATTTAATAGAAAATGCATGGCTTCAATTGTATTTCCATGAAACTTTTTTCACAGAAAACTCATATGTAATGTTGGAACATTTTTAATGCCACCAATTTGAAATAATTGATTCAAAGTCTTTGAAATATGAAAGAACAAAAGTTGATAATGCTCCATCATATTAGTTTTAGATGTAAAAGAATTTGTAATGGTGCTCTTCATTTGTCGCTCCTCAAAAATCATGGATGTTTTTATCGAAGCTATACTTATACATTATTATAAAATCCTGATGAAAGTTTATCGAGCTGATTTTTAGAGTTTCACAATATTGATAGAACATAGTAGAGTTTTATATATTTTTCTTTTGAATTTTGAAGTAAAATATGTAAATCTTGGCAAAACTTTAATTTTTTTCTCATACAAGTTTCAAATCTTGGCGAATATTTCAAATATTTATTTTTCTTAGGGCATACAAACTTTCGACACCAATATAAAATTTTTGCTTCTTAACAAAACTAATGTAAAAAATTTTAACATTATTTGATCACACTTTTCTATGCTCCAATTTAGGAATGCATATTAGTATTTATGGTTTTTGGATCTCGTCAATTGAACAAGAGAATGTTCTTTATGCTTGATTTTCTCAAATTAAGGTTCCTTCTTTATTTTATAGGTATACACGTGGCTCTACGGGGCTTTTTGAAGAAACTTATTACTTGAGAGAGCATTTTCTAGGCTCATACAAGATTATATATTTTTTGATGGCATTCCATGAGCTATGAAGAAAATTTCATTTAAAACTTGCAAAATTCGCAGAATGCCAAGCTCCCAATATTTATAAATGCATGGTATGATCCACAACATCATAATGTAAAAAATATTAAATATTTTCTATAGTTAAAGTAGAATTGTAGGTTTTAAAATATGCAATAACAATGATAGAGCACAAGCTAGAAAAAAATAGAAGAGCTTATATGTAGCAAGATGCAATTGAACTAAGCTTAATTTTGGCTATCTATAACTCATTTGAGCTTTGATAGGGCTACAGCATGACTTCCCTAATGATGGCATAGTAAATGACCAGAAATTGAGTAGGAAAAATGTGAAAATAGCAAGGGAAATTTCAATTAGGGGGGCAATCTTCTTCAATTTGAGCTCCTTGTCTTTAGGATCTTTTGCCCAAATGGCAAATTGAGCTATAGCATCTACTTTCTCATAGTAGATAGCTGTAGCAGGAAGAACATTTGATCTATCCATGACCTAGGCAATGGCAAATGGCATTCTCTACAGCTAGATTTTGTATGCACAAACACTCCAAAGAAAAAAAAATGCACAAGTTGCTAGCACGCAGGCCATTGGATACGGCAGTCATCTATGATGGGGGTACGGCAGACCATGCATTTCGAACCCTACTACATAGTAGGGTAGGCATCCAATTTAACTATTGTAGTCGTCAATACCACAGTCCTACTCTATACATGATGAAGTTGCTTCTTGATTCCTTCCTCCCTCATCCTCAGGCTGCAGATGTTCTACTTCATCTCCTTCACTTTTTGCTCACTCTATGCAACAGCTTCATTTGAATCCCTCAGCATCTCTTGAAGCTGCGTAAATTGTTGAAAAACATCTTCATGGGATGTTTCCAAGACTTCCACTCTATTTTGAAAATCTTTTAGGATGACGAACTGCTTTTCATAACTGTCAAAAGCCATGGCAAGCTCATGCAAACATCTATCGTGATCTTCCTGCAAGGTCTTGTAGCTTGTTCTTTGGACTTCCAACACTATTTCGAAAAAACAACCTGCACTTTGGCTACTACAAATTGCTCCACCACGGTGGCTTGAACTTGCTCCACCTTGGTGGCTAGATCATGCTCCACTGTGGTTGCTCTCTGCATCCTCCCTGGCCTGGGGAGCTACCTCATTGTCTTCTCCACCCCGGCTTCTCTCTACCCCATGCTTCTAGACCTTGAAGCTCTCTCGCAGTTCATGCATCACGTTCATGCATCACCTTTCTGGTTTCTGCATTCTCCCTTTTCAACTCCTCCATCATCTGGTCTTTCTCAATGTTCAATGTTGCAGAGCCGTTGTAAAGACCCTCCTTTTTGGCTCTTTGATCTTCAAGATCCTTTTGCATCTTTTCTAGCTCCTTGTCTGCCATGTCCTCATCATTTCTCACTTCTTTGAGCCTATCTCAGAGCTCCTTCATGCACTTCTCTACTTCCTCTCTTCTCTGCCTTTCCATGTTGACCAATTTTGTAGTGGCCTCAACTTGCTCTTATGCGTGCAAAGCCCTCGCTTGTGCCTCCTCTACCTTGGCTTCTGCACCTTCCCTAAGACTTTGCTCAAGTTGTGCTACCTTTGCTACATTGGTGGCTTTCCCTTGTAGAAAAGTCACCTTCTGAGACATCTGCTTATCGTATTGCTCAAAAATCCCTTTGAGGATAGATGCCATTAGGTGCATTGCAACTCCAACAGACTGATATGACAATTGGGATTTGACATCCATGCAATTCTTTAGGTTGGTGAACACGCTCTTGGAGATCATCCTTGAGAGAGATACATCACGTCCTTTCAATTGCTCTATTGTTGTTTAAACCTGCTAGAACTTGCAGGTTCCTCTCATATCAAGAAAGAAGTGAATGGTCTTCTTCAGCACATCTTGGAGATTTGTTGTCAAGCTTGAAATCTTAACTCCACCATCTTTACTAATCTAAGCATCGAAGTATACATCTAGAATATCATGTCTCTTCCACTGCTTCTCAAAAAAGCATGCTTGCAAACTGCCTCCAGAAATTCCTAGAGCATTTTCAATTATGCTTTCATTGATGGTAATCTTCTGACCTTGACAGACTAGTTGCCCCTCCTTCACGTTCACCTCCTATACCAACCTGGTGAAGTTTTGGAGAGCATCCAAATTGGGCTTTTGAAGAGCAAGAGAGGATCTCCCACATGTCACGATTTCAAGATCAAGGGAGGAGGGGCTCTCGCATTGTGTTGCAAAGGGGAGGAAAGATTGCGTGAGGAGCTTCCAGACTGTGCAGGGTCCATTACAAGAGGGGATAGAAGTTGCAGACAAAGTGCAAGGGAGATAGAAATGGTCGAGAGGGATAGAAGATGAAACAGTGAAGGAAATGGAATAGTGGAGGCTTGCGTTTGCAGTCCGATTGCAAGGGAGAAAGAAATGGTCGAGAGGGATAGAAGATGAAGCAGTGAAGGAAATGGAATAGTGGAGGCTTGAGATTGCAAGGGAGAATGAAACGGTCGAGAGGGATAGAAGACGAAATGGTTAAGGGAATGGAATAGCAGTTTGTAGCCCAACTACACTATCAAGGTGAGAGCCACCACGGTGGTTGGCCCAAATTTTGATTAATTCAAGGCGACAGTACTGACTTGCATGGTAATGAATGATTAGGGGTGGTGGCATCTAAGATTCCCAGCCATGTCTATGGTAGCGGCTAAGACCCATTGGACTGGCAGTTAATTATGAGCCACTGCAATGGCCCACAATTACTCAGCTTCTAGTTACCACCACTGGGCTTCATGGATGATTTTTTTGTGTTAGTTTCGTTAAGAAGCAAAACTTTTATATTGGTGTCGAAAGTTTGTATGCCCTAAGAAAAATAAATGTTTGAAATATTCGCCAGCATTTGAGACTTTTATGTGAAAAAATATAAACTTTCGCCCAGATTTACATCTTTTACTTTAAAATTCATAAGAAAATAAATAAAAATGTACTCTATTCTATCAATTTTGTGAAACTAAAAAAACTAGCTCGACAAACTTTCGCCAAGATTTTATATTAATATATAGGTATAGCTTCGATAAAAACATCCATGCTGGGCTTGCATGCATGATTACTACGAGTGCAGTAAATTACCAGTCACTGGGCTTGCATGCTCAAGAGAGTATAAGAGTGCATGGTAATGAGGGACTAAAGGTGATTAGGCTTCATGATTTACTTTTGTGGGAATTACTACCTGATGGTGGTGGCTGTCATCGGCCATGTTTGTCGTGGCTACGATTCCATCATGCCACCGCTCACCCACCACCGCGCTTAAGCATGCATGATCACTACAAGTGCAATAAAAATTACTAGTGATCATCGGGCTCGCATGCCCAATAGAGTACTAGAGTGCATGGTAATGAGTGATTATAACCATGTCTGTCGTGGCTACGATTCCACCGGGCTAGTAGTTAAAATTACCAACCACCGCTCACCCACCACCAGGCTTAAGCATGCATGATTACTAAGAGTGCAGTAAAAATTACTAGTCATCGGGCTCACATGCTCAGTAGAGAACTAGAGTGCATGGTAATGAGTGATTAGAGCTTCATAATTTACCTTTGTGGGAATTACTTCCTAATGGTGGTGGCTCTATCAGCCACGTCTGTCATGGCTAAGATTCCACCAGGCTGGTAGTTAATTACTAGCCACCAGAGTGGCACCACATGGCATCTTCTTCATGATTACCAGCCCGTCTAGGGTGGTGCCTAAGATTCCACTACGGTGTCTTGCAATTAATATGGATGGAACCCTAGGCTCCAGCCACCACAATGCCTTGAACTTTATAAAATATATAAGATCCGTGGCATTTGGCATTTTACTACGTTGCTCTGCTTTGCCCATGCTTTGCTACTTTGCTCCACACCCCTCCTCTAGCTCTTTTTCGCCCTTGCTCTACTTTGCTCCACGCTCCCTCGTCCAACTCTCGTCACTCTTCTGCTCCCTTGTTCATCTGCTGCTTATCCACTCATCTTTAGCATGGCTACTACGACCCCCCCTTGATGCTCTATGATCCCAATGTTATCTGCCTTCTCATATAAGGTGATTGTGTTGCACTCACTTGGAGTAGAAATGCTAGTGCTATTGGAGACCCTTTGTTCCCACAGTCGATTCCCCACACATCTGCATGTCACCACCTTAGATGATATGCTCACAGAGGGCCTCTTTATGGCTGTGTTGTATGGGTTCCCCCTAGATGTCAACAAAGGCCTTAGTATTTTCATAGCAGAGTACTCTCGACTTGTTGGAGGGGCCGTAATCTGAGTCCTGGCAATGTGCATGGCTGTCCATCGTATCCTCCTTTGGCTCCCTAAAAATTTTTAATGCAACAAGATAGACTGGTAGAAAACTGAGTCGTACAAATTTCCTCTTGCTCAAACGAGGCTCTCAATAATGGCTAGATGTAATCTTTTGGGCTCTCAACGATCTTTTGGCTCAGTGGATGTAATGTTTTGGTCTCTAAGGCATTTATGTAATCACTTTTTGTTCAATTTAAGGCTCTCAGTATGCACTATTGTTAACTTTTATATTTGAATGGTTATGGCCACTACCTGTAATCTTTTGGCCTTTAAGGCTCTCAGCAAATGCTAATTTTTTATAAATGTAAGATCCTCTGTTCAATTTTTGCTCAGTATAAGTTGATAATTTCTATATAACCTGTTATTGGACATAGATGTACATTGTGAACTCTTTTGCTTAATTTTTACTCAATAAATTGTACTTTTTCCCTCATTTATATTTACTGCAACAAGGACTAAAATACCAAGAAAGAAGGACTATAATTTTTTTGGCTATGGCCAAAATAGTGCTAAAATAACTCTAATGACCCCACCATTGTGGTTGCATGGAGATACATCTAAAAAAATACAACTTTTAAAAAATGCAATTGATGATATGGCCCTTGAGGGGTTCCCTCTAGGGGCAAGGACCATATCGACATGCATTATACAATATCTAGGATGCCACTAGATAGAAATGGCATGCCAATATGGTGCTACCCTTAAAGGGGACCCCTGAAGGGCCATATCATCAATTGCATTTTGCTTGGTTGCACAACGAAATACATTTTCCTTGGTACACAAATATATAACTCAAAGAACCAGTGCGATGGCTTTCATAGATCTCCTTCTGTTTGCCAGTGTGCTGGTCATCATATACCTCCTCCTATAATACGTAAAAATATGTAACGGAGCTATAACTCTAAGAACATGCAGTGGTCTCTCCAAGGCAACCTTGAATTCTCAGTGATGACAGGTCATGAGGCCAAAGATTGCACTGAGGCAATGCTCAGAATGATAGATCGTGTCTCATTATTACATCAAAAACCAGTGCAGTGGTCTCTCCAAGCCAACCTATGATTTACATGGGTTGTGGGCAAAGATGCGGCAAAAGTCTGCACGATGACAAGTGCTCAGGCGAGAGACTACACTACAGCGGTGTTCAGAATGATAGATTACGTCTAATTATTACGCGAAGACTAGCGCAGCGGTCTCTCCAAGCCAACCTTCAATTTTAATGATCTGCATGGGTGCAGTGCCCAATGACAGGTAGCAAAGTTGTGGCAAAAGACTACGCGATGATAAGTGATCAGGTGACATAGGCAAGAGACTGCGCTGCACGAAGCAATGCAAAGATGCCATGTGTCGGGCTATGTGGTGTTGAGAACAAATAGATTGCGTCTCATTATTACGCCAGTGTGCCTTCATGATGTCAAGAAAATTTTTGGCAAGAGCACGGGTCTGTGCAAAATTCAACTATTCACCTAGGAGCGCATCACGTCGTGGCCCCAAAATGGCCCCGAAAATAGTTCGACGATTGGCTACACCCAAGCAAACGTTGACCCTTTTGCAGGGAGCTCCGCTGATTATGCGAGCATTGTTTTTTTTGTCTGTTCGAGGAATCCGACAGTAACTTCAAGCTACGGTAAGGTGGCTCATTAACAGAGCAGCCAGAATTGCTATTTGCACCGATTTCCAACTTCCAAGGCAGCTTTCGATCGATTAGTATCCAAAATTTGAGACTAATTCTTATTTCCTTATCGATAAGCATCATCTAAAAGAGAGAATTGATTTGTAGCTACATAGTTTGCGATGGATGAAAGCGATGCTACTTTCATTTGAGAGGAAGGCTTTGTGATTACAGAGCAACTAGGATTGTTGTTTGCACACTTCCAAGGCAACTTTCGGTCGAATAGCAGCATAAATTCAAGACTAATTTCTTATTTCCTAATGGAGAGGCCAATCACAAGGCCAAGGGGATGGAAATTTGAGTTGGAAGCAATAGATGGATGATGGACGATGATGTTTCACTACAAAGCATAGGCCATTTTCCGATGAAAATATTGATGCTTTTTACATTAAATTTTTTTTTTTCATGGGCGCAAACGTTGCTATAAAAGTCGCTAAAAGCATCGGAAAAGAACTATTGCTATATAGCGACGATCATAAACGTCACTATATAGCAACACTATTAATCATCGCTATATAGCGACACTGCTAAATGTCGCTATATAGCGACGATTAACAAAACTTAAAAAAAAAGGATTAGTGGGACTAAACAAGGCTTGCTATGGCCTTGTTTAGCCCCACTAATCCTTTTTCTTTTTGGTAATTACAAAACAAAGTTTTTTTATAATAAAATTTCCCTTGCAAAAAGGGTGATACAAAATCACTCAAATGAAATGATCAAGCAACAAAAGCATATACCTGTCGAACATATACAACATTGTTTGTTACAAAATTACCCTTTTGAAAGAGCGATACAAAATTGCTCAAACGAGCGAATATACAAAATGACATACAGGGCGAAGAAAATGCAAACTGCTACTACCACCACTACTACTACTACTACTACTACTCATCCGAATCCGAATCATCCTCGTCTTGTTGGCCTGTTCCTTGGTCCTCGTGAGCTGCGCCTTCTCCTTGATCCTCGTCACATGTGTCTGATCCCTGGCCCCTAAGAGTGAACCATATAAATCAAAAATTAGATTGAAACTTAAAGAATAAAACAATTTAAAAAGTGAGATTACAAGTAGGAGTAGACTTATACCGTGCGAGCAACCACCTTAGCCCAATCGACCATCGCTCCCATTGCCTCTTGCTCAATAAACCACGGCTTTGTTCTTATTCGAAATGCGCGTCGTGTCTCTGCATCTGTAGGAAGGCGACCCATCGCAGCTTGCTGTGGATCCAATTTACAAGAGTTAGAGCTAGCTAAAGTGCATGTAATATGTAGTAAAACAAATAGAACAATACATTAAATGAGAAGAAGTAGACTTACCACGGTTGCCTTGAGCACTAACCGTCCGCCTGCACCAAAGTGCGAAGTACCTACGATGTCTAGCCGTCTCTTCGCAGCCCTCCTCTAACCCTCGAACAATTCGGGATTGTCCCTATTCTGCTTCTTGAAAAACTTCCAATCAGCTTTGTCTGCCCAGCTAGGGTTTAGCCAACCCCTTTGTGATGGAAGTATGCAAGGTTGATCTACAATGCTTCAAGACCAAACCCATGCACTCTCGCATATAATCCTCATTAAACTCCCAATTTGGCGGGTTAGGGTATTTTTGTTTTAATTCATCGATGACCGCCTACTTCTTTTGGTCATCTTGATACCGCTAATCAGTAGCAATGCCGCTCTTGAAGTGATGGCTCATCAATTGCCTCATGGTGGCCATCACTGCTTTGCCCTTTCTATCTTCTATTATCTCTCCGGTAGCTGTGATTTGATAGGAGAGATCCCTTGATGAGTAAGGATGACTGATGGTAGTAGAGTCAGAAGGAGTAGAACATGTGCGAGCGCTTCCGGAGCGAGGAGTAGTAGTGGGAGTAGGAGAGGGCAAGGGACGTGACTGATACTATGTCTCCGAACCAAGTGGAGACCTGTAGGAACGTGAGTGTGCTAACTCGTCTACATCTCCCGAGTCAGCACAACATAAGGTGCCCTTCCTACTCTTCCTTCCCTTACGAGAGGCATGCATAGGTGATGACCCCTTGGTTGAAGGGGCACGAGGGGACGGCTGGGTAGTTCGTCCAGCCGTCGGTGTAGGGGAGGGAATTGCTGAGGTCCTCTGAGATAGTAGAGAGAAGAATCTCGCTGCCTCCTCATCGCTCATCTACGCTACAAACTCATCGGGACTCTCGACAAAGCCATGCATGGCTAGTAAAGGAGTTCCTCGAGGGGTAGTCGCAGTGCTATGTGGAAGAGGAGTCAGACCAGGGGTAGTCGTAGTGCTAGGTCCGAGAGGAGTCGAACTAGGGATAGTCCTCGGGATAGTCACCTGAGAGGAATCAAAGTCCTCTAGAGCATATAGATCATGAGCTCTCCTCCTGCGAGGCTATCTGTACTCGTCGGATGAGCGACATGATCCCATGTCTAACATAGACACAAACACGAAAATAAAAAATAAAAAAACAAACATAAGCATAGGCATAGGCATAGGCATAGGCAAAGAGGGAGAGAAGAGGAAGAAGAGGAAGAGGAATCTGAAGAAGAGGGAGAGAAGAGGAAAAAGAGAAAGTGGAGGAGAAGAGGAAGAAGAGGGAAAGGAAAGAGGGAAAGAAGAGGGAAAAGAGAAAGTGGAGGAGAAGAGGAAGAAGAGGGAAAGGAAAGAGGGAAAGAAGAGGAAGAAGAGGGAAAAGAGGAAGTGGACGAGAAGAGGAAGAAGAGGGAAAGAAGAGGAAGAAGAGGGAGAGAAGAGGAAGAAGAGAGAAAGAAGAGAGAATAAGAGAAGGGGGAAAGAGAGAATCAAAGAAGGGGGAAAGAGAAGGGAAAGGAAAGAGGGAAAGGAAGAGGAAGAAGAGGGAGAGGAGGAAGAAGAGGAAGAGGAATCTGAAGAAGAGGGAGAGAAGAGGGAAAAGAGAAAGTGGAGAAGAAGAGGAAGAAGAAGGAAAGGAAAGAGGGAAAGAAGAGGAAGAAGAGGGAAAAGAGGAAGTGGACGAGAAGAGGAAGAAGAGGGAAAGGAAAGAGGGAAAGGAAAGAGGAAGAAGAGGGAGAGAAGAGGAAGAAGAGGGAGAGAAGAGGAAGAAGAGAGAAAGAAGAGAGAAAGAAGAGGGAAAGGAGAGGCGAAAAGAGAAGAAGAGAGAAGAAGAGGAAGAAGAGGGAGAGAAGAGAAAGAAGAGAGAAAGAAGAGAGAATAAGAGAAGGGGGAAAGAGAAGGGAAAGGAAAGAGGGAAAGGAAGAGGAAGAAGAGGGAGAGAAGGAGGAAGAAGAGGAAGAGGAATTTGAAGAAGAGGGAGAGAAGAGGGAAAAGAGAAAGTGGAGGAGAAGAGGAAGAAGAGGGAAAGGAAAGAGGGAAAGAAGAGGAAGAAGAGGGAAAGGAAAGAGGGAAAGGAAAGAGGAAGAAGAGGGAGAGAAGAGGAAGAAGAGAGAAAGAAGAGAGAAAGAAGAGGGAAAGGAGAGGGGAAAAGAGAAGAGAGAAGAAGAGGAAGAAGAGGGAGAGAAGAGAAAGAAGAGAGAAAGAAGAGGGAAAGGAGAGGGGAAAAGAGGAGAAGAGAGAAGAAGAGAAAGAAGAGGGAGAGAAGAGGAAGAAGAGAGAAAGAAGAGAGAATAAGAGAAGGGGGAAAGAGAGAATAAGAGAGAAGAAGAGGGAAAGAGAAAAGAGGAAAAAAGAGACATATGCTCATGCTTATGCATGAGCATATGTCTACTTCTCTTATGCTCATGCATAAGCATAAGCATGAGCATATGTCTCCTTCTCTTATGCTCATGGTTATGTTTATGCATGAGCATAAGAGAAGGGGGAAAGAGAGAAGAGGAAGTGCACAATCCACCTCAAAATGTTCTTTTCAAAGTTTGACTCCATTCAAGAATACCAGAGACACAACTGCACTCCCCATGCTTATGCTTAAGCATAAGCATTTCCAATCTCTCTTCTCCTCTTTTCCACCTCTAGAGGGAAAGGAAAGAGGAAAGAGGTGGAAAAGAGGAGAAGAGAGATTGGAAAAGAGGAAAGAGGGAGAGAAAGAGAGAAGAAGAGGGAAAGAGAAAAGAGGAAAAAAGAGACATATGCTCATGCTTATGCATGAGCATATGTCTACTTCTCTTATGCTCATGCATAAGCATAAGCATGAGCATATGTCTCCTTCTCTTATGCTCATGCTTATGTTTATGCATGAGCATAAGAGAAGGGGGAAAGAGAGAAGAAGAGGGAAAGGAAAGAGGGAAAAAGAGGGAAAGAAAGAGAGAAGAAGAGGAAAAGGAAAGAGGGAAAAAGAGGAGGAAAGAGATTGAAGGAGAGAAGAAGGAAAGAGATTGAGGGGAAGAGAGGGTTTCTACGCCCATCACTGCAGCTAGCTGCAGGCCAATGCAAATGACAAAAATAATAAATGGAAAAAAGAGGAAGCACTTACCTGAAATAGTACATCCCGCTCGGTGTTGTGGACTGGCCCTACAAAAGAGAGGAAACATACCATTTTTCAAATAAGATGTTAGAGGAAGGAGGAGATTACAAAAGTAACTTCTTGAAAGGAGGAGATTGAGGAGACAAGGAGAAAGAGAAGGAAGAGAAATACAAAAAAGAGGTGAGTCTTCTTTCTTTCTTGAAATCTCGTTTTTTGTTTCAATTCTTTGAAAACAAGCATGAAAACTAGTTTACAGGTTTAGCAATACAAGGAGAAGCACTCACAAAACTAAAGCTAACAAACAAATAACCTACATTGTTGAAACAAACTCACCTCTTGAAGAACTTCCTTTCAAAAAACCAAAGAGGGAAAAGGGTAGAGAGGGAGTATAAGAGCTAGGAGAAGGGTGAGGAGTGGAGAATAGAGTGGGAGGTTGTCAGAAATAGGTGGGAGGTCGTCGAAAATAGGTTGGAGGAGAGATTGCCTTGGTTACTTGAGAGATAAGAGAGATTGCTAAAGAAAGCGCCGCACGACGTGAGTCTCGGGTTTTAACCCACAGCGTCGCTATATAGCAACGCTTTTTTGTCGCTATATAGCGATGTTTTTAATTAAAAACATCGCTATATAGCGACGGAGTAGAGCAAAAAGTCGCTATATAGCGACGCTTTAAGTCACTTTTTGTTCTAACATGAAGGGAAGCTCATAGATGCTATTTTATAACTGTTAATATATTTTCTTGCAACTTATGTTGTGATTTTATAAGTGTAGATGGAAGGGACGAGTGGAAGCTCGTCCGATGATGTGCCAACGCTCAGGATCATGAAGTGGCTTATGTAGAGGTTATATTGTCATTGCACTCATTGCAAGCAAGAAGTACAACATCAACGTTGTATTATCATGCGCCACTTGCGGATGTATGGGGAGGAGCCCGAACCAGTACCCACTGTTGGTGTTGCACGTGTTGATGTTCGCAGTCTTATTGGATACCAGGAAATACAAGATCTTATATTTACACGAAATCTTAAAACAGGATGAGGAGGGTGACGAGGGTACACATATATCTTCTCACTTTCAGCAAGACTATAGTCTCCCGGATGATGACGAGGGTATGGTCGACATGATGGATTCCATTTTTAGGGGCACTACATCCCATGTACATGTGATGTCAGAGTCTGAGGTCAAAATGCGAGAGTTGCAATCAACACAATTGTGCGAGGGTGCTAGGATGTCTAAACTATGTGCTTGTCTCTCAATCTTGAATTTGCAAGTAAAGTATGGGTGGTCGGATACAAGTGTCTCAGCCTTAATGAGGTTAGCTCTTGCATTAATTTGACTCATTATTTGGATATTGTTTGTTTTGAGAATCATCATGTTTGTTTTGAGAATCATAATTTGGATAGTGTATACCGAATCATCATTGTTCGAAGCCTATGTATGTTTGAATTGTCATAGGTTGCTCCAGAAGATGTTGCCTGCACCAAATACCATGCTTGCATCAAGAGATGAAGCGAAAAAGATGCTAACAACGGTGGGTATGGATTATGATACCATCCGTGCTTGCCATAATGATTGTATTCTCTTTCGTCGTGAGCATGGAGATTTGGCTAGTTGTCCAAAGTGTGGGGAACAACGATATAGAGATGACTTGCAGGGTGAGCAGATACCGGTAAAGGTCTTGAGACACTTTCCCATCATTGCAAGAATACAACACATGTTCCGATGCAAATCCATAGCGGAGTTGATGACATGGCATGCATCTCGTCGGTCCACTGATGACGCATTGAGGATTCTCGCAGATTATGCAGCTTGAAAGCACATAGATAATCAGTGGCCGGACTTTGCGAGGGAGCCACGCAACTTACATCTTGGGCTCGCCATGGATGGCATGAATCCTTTCGGGTTACGCTCGACATCTTGGTCGACATGGCCCATAGTCGTGGTGAATTACAATATCTCACCATGGCTTACAATAAAAAACGGACACCTTATGCTTGCACTACTTGTGCCAGGAAAGTACAAGGCAAAAAATATGGACGTGTACATGGCACCTTCGATAGAGGAGGTACAGATATTATGGAGAGGAGTGCAGGTCTTTGATATTTCCAGAGCTCCTAGATATACCAATGATATTTTGGTCAGGGGTATCTTGATGTGAACCATGCATGACTACCCAGGATATGGAGAGTGCGCAGGTACGTGGTTGTGTCTTTACATGTATAATGAGGGATTATGCTTTTATGACTCTCTTTTGCATGCATGTCTTGTACTAACACATTTATGCATGCGTGCAGGACTTGTTACAAGTGGGTACCATGCTTGTCCTATTTGTGGACCGGCTTTGAAATCGCTTGCATGCTACTCCAAACATATGAGGAAAAATGTTTATTAAGATCATGCTCGATACCTTCCGCTCGACCATCTCGCACGTGGAGGTCAGCTTGATCCACCACCATCATATTTGAAGGCAAGTGACTGGATTCAAGCTCAGAGGGTGAATGGAGAGGAACCTCCTCCTGGTATGAAGAGGCTATCGATCTTTCACGAGCTTCCTTATTGGGGTCAGTTACAAATCAATCATCTCTTGGATCCCATGCATATCTTCAAGAATGTGGGGGCTACTATTTGGGCGCACTTGGTTGGTTCCAAAGACTCGAGAGGAGTGTGAGAAGACTTGCGTGCTATGAATAGGATGTCTCGTTTGTGGCCCCAAGTGCATGTTTCGGGAAAAGTTGTCCTCCGAAAAGCAACGTGGATCCTTTCTACGAGGGAGGAGGCAGCGGTCAAGGTGGACATTGCCTCTTTTCAAACACCGACAAGGTACATGCATTGCTTGAAAGGAGCATTTTCAAAGGACAATAAGCTTAGTAGGCTCAAGTCCCATGATTGGCACAAGGTCTTACAGGTATTCTAAGTAGAATTAGTGTACCGATAATCGTGATACGTTAGTGTAATTATGATTATGTTATATTGTTGACATGACTTCTTTGTTGCTTTGATAGTTCATTCTCCCAATTACAATAAAAGGGTGCTTACAAGAAGATGTTAGAAATTAGAAATGCTATATTCAAGATCTGTGGTATTGTGAGGTATGCTTACTATCAAATCACATTGATTGTATTTTCTTCAATTTAAGCGAATTAATCTATAGACTGATTATGAAAATATCTGACATGGACATGTGAAATAGGTGGATATCTCAAAAAGAGATCTCCATATCGAGCATCGAGAAGGCTAGGGTGGAATCCATCGAAGCCGTATGCTTGCTTGAGAAGCACTTTCCCTCAAGCATTATGACAACTCAAGTGCACTTGCTTGTACACATAGTTGATGAGGTGGCTATAGCAGGTACCGTTCATAGTCGATGGATGTTTTTTCTCGAGCAGTTTATGAAAACTTTAAGGGGATTTGTAAGACAAAGAGCAAGACCAAAGGGATGGCTTGTGCAAGAGTCATTAGTATATATCACAGAGTTTCTTGCATCCATGGATCCTGATATGCCACAAGCTTGGCATAACAAGGATGATGATCGCATCGTTGGCGAGGTTCCCCAAGGAAAAGGGATTGAAAGAAAGATGAGCGAAGAGCAAATGGAGAAATTCAATAAGTTTTGTATCCTCAATAGCCCTGAGATGCAGAAGTGGATTGAGAGATATGAAGTGGCCAAAGCAGAAAGAATAAATGTAAGGACGAGATTCAGAGTAATGTACAGGCGATCACAACCATATCCATGGGATCTGGCTCTTCTCCCTACTCACATGTCAGTTGATTGGCTACAACTGGCTCTATGTAAAGCCGAACGTGATGGAGAGACAATAAACGAGCACGAGCGAGAGTTATCATCTGGATGTATGGTGCATGTAAGTTTCTTACCTCTTGACGTAATTAACTAATTATTTGTGGCAATATACGCTATAAAATAGATGCATCTTCATTGTTTTAATGATGCTCTTTTACAGTACAAAAAGTACAGTGCATTATTGTCATATGGATGACATTTTCGCATGGAACGCATTGATTCAAAGAGAGTCACGTATGATTGTGGATCATGGCTAACTTCACACAAGATAGCCAAGCAAGTGCTTCGGATACCAATCTTCTCTCCTCACAGTTGGATTATTATGGAACCATATGCGACATCTATGAAGTTGATTTCAGACGATTTAGTATTTTCATTCTTGATGTAAAATGGTTTAGAACTATTTACAACGGTCCCCATGCGACAATGAGAAAAGATAGTAGTGGTTTCTTTGCAATAGACTCCACCAAACATTGGAACGATGAAAGTGATACTTTTGTTCTTGCCGAGTACTGTGAGCAGGTGCATTCTAATGATTTAATTAATCAAAGCTTTCGTTTTTAAAGATCCATTGATACATGTACTTGAGCATAATTTCATATATATAATTGACGACATTTGGCACCCATATTCAATATAGGTGGTTTTTCATTCGGATCGTTCTGATCCAAGATGGTGGTATGTGATCCAAGTTGCACCACGAAGTAAGCAAATTTTTGAAGATAGAGATGTGGATATGGAGATGCCACTACCAATGCCGGATCCAATTGATGGATCTAGCGAAGAAGATGTAGATCACCATATGAGCCAAGAGGAAGATGCGCATAATGACATCACACAGGAGGAAGATGGAGATCATGATATTGAGGAAGAAGACAACGATCATCAAGAACCACCACACTTTATTGAAGAAGATGATCAAATACTTTTAGGTGAACGTACGATACTAGAGTACATTGATGATATAGGAGATCAACTCGGTATAGAGTTGGAGATAGACTTGTTTGGCACGATGCTAGAGTACATTGATGATATAGGAGATCAACTCGGTATAGAGTTGGAGATAGACTTGTTTGGCACCTTAGACTTGGCTCAAGATGAAACAGTTGATGTAAATGCTCTTAATTGATTTTTTTCATCTCAAACTTGGACATGAATATATGAGCTTCAAAGGCTTGATGTACATGCTCTCATATTTTTATTCTCTATGAGATCAAACATGTATGAAAATTTAAAAAAAATTGTCACTGGAAAAAACTAACTTTTAAGGCCTATATGGAAAAAAAAACCTCTCTCGAAAACGTTGCTATAAAATAGTATATCAGTGTCGCTATATAGCGACACTTAAAAGTCGCTATATAGCGACCTTTATAAAAGTTGCTATATAGTGACGCTTTACGAAACCCGCTTTTCATACCAACGATTAATGCCACGTGGGTGCTAAACGTCGGTACATAAACATCACAATAGGATCTGTGTGTAGTAGTGTTTAGGCACAATAATGGAGGAAGATTGTGAGCTTTGAAGACATGATCTTGGAGGCTTATACTATAAATGTTGATAGAAAGAAGATATAGGCAGGAATGAAGGCAACCGCCAAGGTTTCCAACTGATCATTTTTGGGCCTGCTTATTTAATTCAACCAACAGAAACAAGAAACAATGTTAAATAATGAAAACAACCATTGACAGGCACATAGATTCCACACTTGATGGTCTCCCATCGCGATAATGCAGACTATAGATTTTGCTTTTAGCTCGCTAAATGTTATTGTTGCCGTTGCTACTTTTGTGGGCAAAAGAGAAATATGCTTTAGATCTAATGCCATTTTACATCCCTCCTCATTTGCCTATTTTTCTCTTGAATGAGAAAAACATTATAGCCCCTGGCAAGCCACGGGTTTTAAAAGGGATATGTAAAGTACGATCCCACATACGGTCTTTTATGTCACCACCAAGGGCTACCCTTTGGTTGCATGAGAAAATGCCATTTTCCCATTGTAAGCTTCCCTTTTGCATGTTGGAGAGTGGGTGCAGTACAACCATGTGTCTTTTGCATTTATACCTGTATTGACCACAACTATACAAGCACTTGAGTTTCTTCAAATCACTTGCCAAATGCCATTTGACTTGAAATGTTCCATGCCCATCCATTGGTAATGTCTACCCTTCCTCTTGTCTTTGAAGGATTGATGGGATGCCGATTCTATCTAGCACCCACTTCAACGTGTCATGGCATATTTTAAAGTCCCAAATGTAGCAATCCACTATGTCTCCTTTTCAAACTAGATTGAGAAATCCCATATAACTTCCTCATCTCCTTGAACAAAGCACGAGGCCTCGTTCATAGTGCAAATGCATACCCTGTCCAACTTTTGCCATTTGAGCAATCGCGCTTCATCCATCTTGATAATAGAGATGAGCTCACCATTGCACTCTAATGCATGAATAATAAACTTTTTAGGATACATTAAATCAAACTAAGAAAAGTACAATACAAAGATCTAGGAGTTTTCTTTACCCTCTTCTCTCATGCTTTAGAATATCATGACCATGGCACTTTGGACATTTTGAACATCTAGGTGAACATTATTGAATTCATTCATCTCAAATGACTCAATATCACACTGCTTTCTACTACACCAATTCATTGTGCCAATGTAATGGTATCCTCCTAGCATTTCTTTAGCAAGATTGTTTGTTTCATGTCAAGCACACTTAACTCTCAAAGGTGTTGGTAGTGGCTCTAGACTTCAAACCATTTCCTACTGCACTAGTGAACTTGAGAATCTTAAATATAGTAGTGTAAACTTCATAGCTTACACTAGCAGCCTCACAAGCTCCAAGCATGTCCTTTGAATCCACAATGCCGTTGAAGCTTACACTAGCAGCCTCACAAGCTCCAAGCATGTCCTTTGAATCCACAATGCCGTTGAAGTCCTTCATCACCTCTTCAACAACTCACATGCGCTCAACTTTGTAGCTAGGGTCCTTTGTGATTGCAACGATGTGAGAAGGCTTCAATATATGTTTCAAAGGGTATGATGTGTCGATGTCGCTGAAGTTCATTGCTCCCATCACGAGCCCATCACCTCCTTCATAAAGATCCTAAAAAAGAGAAAAAACAAGTTGTGACAAGAATTAAAGTAAGATCGCAGACAAGGCATAGGAGAAGCATAGTTAAGTGTTTTATGGGAAGACTAACTTGATAGCCTAAATTCTCCTCTTTTGAACCCCACTACATTTTGATAATGCGTCCTTAGGCTAGAGATGTCTTTTCCTATCCTTGAACTTGAGAGGCATTTCCATGAGCTTCTATAATTGGTTTGCTATCTTCTCCCACTCTTTCTCCAAGGATGCTTAAACATGGGAATGTACAGATCTTTCCAAACCATGTTTGCATGACTCTAAGTTTGAGATTGGCTCTTAAAATCCATCTCATTCCAACGCTAGCTAGTTGTTTTGTTATGGATATCCTTGTTTTTCCAAACAAAGGTGTCCTATGGACTATTGCATTGCGATAATTATACTATCCCCTAATATTTTGAGTTGTTCTGGTCGAGCTATTTGCAATTCACTTGATTGCATAGCTATTCTCTAAACATGGACCGATCAATTGCAATTATAACTAAGCATTCCCATCCCTAAAAAAGAGAACAAACTCATCCATTGAATGAAATGGAGGGGTCTGGGCCTACATTAATGATAGCCTAAAACAGGCAACTATGCTCTAAACTTGGTGGTGAAAATTAGCCATAACATCAAACGTTATTTCGATGCAAATAACTTTACTAAATGGTGAGAAAAACGTGATCTAGTTATCAAAATCAGCCTTGCTATTTGATCTAATGTGCTAAATGACCCCATTTGGATTTGCCAATGGATATAGGTTGTTAAGTTCAACTGTTTTTAGTGATCAACATAGAATTATTGAATACCATGGTCACCAGCTTTTTGTTCCAATTCTAACCTTCGCCTTTAAAAAAAACACTAGCCTACAAAATCCTTTTAGGCTTTTCTTGTACATAAAAATACATGTGCATGCACATGGGCATGGGCATGGGCATGCACACACCCCCTCCCTAATGGATTGGGTGTGCTATGTGGTGATGAGATTAATTAATGAACTCTTGCAAATAATTAAATATGGGGTCCATTAAGAAGTCCCTTCCAATCATAGGGGAGAAAGTCTATGTGATGAAGCCTAATTATTTACTTAACTTGCAGCTCAAGTCCACAAAAAAGCAAAAAACGAAATTTCCATTGCAATGTGTAAAGTAGGTGGTTAATCTAATATTCTACAAGATAGGCTGCGCTTTTAGTAAAAATAGAAATCTGTGCTTGCGATCCGATCTTGTCGAAAGCTGTAGGTTGGTCTCTCGTTGGCTTTCTCGTTGCATGAAAAGTAGAGTAACTAATAGATATGCATCAGGCTAGGAGATGGCACGTTGATTTGCTAAGATGTAGATTGAGTCTGATTAATGCAGCTTGCAGGAGGCTACTCAAAATAAAACGAAGGAACAGTCGAGTAATAACATGGTATATGCATGCACGATAGAACTTAGAGAAGAAATTACAAAACCAAGCTTTGTATAATTTGTTGTAGACATACACGATAGAAGTCAAGAGTTAACAGTATCTATAACGTAAGACTTACAATATCTTTGGGTAGATGAGAGCATAGAAGCTTTAAGAGATGATCTTTGGGCAGTTCTGGCTGGTCCGTGGTTGGTTATCAGGCATGGTAGAATGAAGACGTGTAGAAGCTACAGAAAGAAATTGAGAGTACAGATCACAAGGATTTTGCCAAGACTTGGAGGAGATGAATCATTCGAAACAGCTTATGCGATGTGAAGCGCTTTACTCCTACAATGGATGGTCCATTATTCGCTGTCAATCTTCTGCTGGGAGACATGAAGTTACGTGCACCCACCCACACATGCTCCATCAGAACCGTTTCAGAGACAATCAAACGTCCCCATGCACGTGATCGTGTAGATGCAATAATCGACAATCTAATTAAACGAGAATGAAGGGCATGCATACAGATTACTTTCCCGATTCGCCACTGATGAGGTGCGCACTAGTCTCTACTTCTTCGACCCTGCAGACTCCTCAAAGATTTGAGATAACGCAGGAAATAACGCCTTGGTAGTGTGAGAAATCAAACTTTCCAGTTATGTTTGTAGCTGTGAGAAATCAAACTTCCGGGTTATGTTTACGATCTATTCTTGCGCCTATAATCGCGATAGGCAAGTCAAAGCGGCGCTCTGCAAAAAGAGAGATTCTTCAGCCACACTCAATAGGAAACTGTAAAATGTGATACATGCATGGTTTGCCAGTCGAATAGCATCGAATTCATCAGCGGAGAGTCGGGGAATGCCCAGCTATGGATTTATTTCTCATCTATTCGTAAACAAGAAGAGACGTAGATCGTATACAAAAGCATCGTCAAACAAAAGGACATTTCTCGAAGGACCAAGAAAAGATTCCATGAGGAGAAGCTGTACAGCCAGAGCGATCGGACGTTTTAGACGGCAGGTGCCTGCAGGCACAAACAATGGCCAGGACGACGGGCTGCAGCCCGGCAACTACTACCGGAACACGATTCGGATGCCAACACTTGTATGGGAAGTATCGCTGTTCAGGGAATCAAATATATTTCAATCCCGGGTACCTATGTAAATTCACAGTTTGAAGGCGCTCACCTCGCGAGATAGTACGGTGTCGCCAGTACTGTAAGCTATGGCGCCCTGTCTGTGCCAGCACTCGTAAAGTTCCTGCAACTTGGCGGTGGAACGTAATCCTTGTCACATAGGTAATACACACGGATCAGGCGATGGATTCTGTCCCAAGTTCTCCCAGCGTCTTTCTAGGCCAACTCCAACAGATTTGATATTAATCCTGGTGCTTCTCCTAGCAGATGTTTCCGGAGTAAAACCGTACGTAATTTGCAAGCTCGCACATGTTCTACTTACACCGGCGGAAGACTAAGAGTACGAAAACTCCGTGAGTTTCTGTAAGAGATTGAAATTAGATTGAAGTTGAGCAGAGATTTTTTCTTAGCGCCGGAAGACGCCACAATTTCGACCCATTGCTAGCACAAAACGTCTGCTAGCAATTTGTAACGGCGACCGATCCCCCTTTGTCGGTTCATATGAAGTTTGCCCTTGACGATGAGCTGCTGCCATCTATCCATCGCTCCAACTCCATTTTTCTCTACTGCATGGTTGCAGCGATGGCGTTTTCGAGCTTGGGCGCTAGTGTTGGCAACATCACACCGATCTGTAGGGGCCAGTGTAAGCTCTTCAGCTGGACTAGTGCTGCTGCTCTCTGGCGAAGATTGAGCTATCTGCAATAGGAAGTCGAACGCAGTATTTCTACGTGTATCACTAGAGTCTTCAGCTTTTCTCTTCAGCTTCGGCTGCATCAACTGCGCGTTGTCCTTTTGGATTTTGTCCGCTTCGTGCAAGCACCAATTGCATACCCAAATCTCCGAGCCTAAACTCGGATAGGATCTGCTGCAATATCTGCAAACAACAACGTGATGCGCGCGTCAAAGGGTTTCCCCCGTCCCTCTCTCTCTTCCTCTCCCTCCATGATCTTGCTACCGCCCAAGACTCTCTGGGAGACTGAGCATATCAAGGTCATTCGCGCTTCCTAAGACCTTATTCCTACGAAAAGGGAAGGTAACCAAAGGAAAACTTCTAAATTACTTACATGTGCTGGTAGCGGTAGCGACATCTGGTGCATCGGAAAAGGTCCTCGTAGATACCAACGTCACCACACATACTGCATTCCCTGTCCATTGCGGATTCAGCTTCCACCGCCTGTCCGGAAATAGAGTTTTCTCCCGCTCCGCAGCTGTGGCTTGGGTAGTCTGCAGACAGTCGGGCAGCTGCTCCGTGGAGGCTGGATAGGAGGGAACCCAGGAGGAGGTTAGAGCTTGGAAAGCGGGAGAAGGCGGTATTAATGGGAGGTGCAAAGGAGGTAAGTCAGAAGATGGAATACGGTCGCTATGCTCGCTGGCTCTGTGTGGCTTTGCCGAGTCCTCTTTCTCTCTCTCTCTCTCTCACTCTCTCTCTCTCTCTCTTTGCGGGATCATCCGCTGACCGCAGACATGGTTGTCTGTGAGACGGAGCGGAACGGAGCAGATACCGAAGTAGTAGTCTTGGATTGCGCCGCTGCAATCCTGTTGGTGGTGTGTTGTGCACGAGGTAGCGGAAGGCGAAGGACAACGCCAGGCGAAGGACCACTCCTAGGCTGCCTTCCAAGTTCTGCTGTCCAAAGCTCTCCGAAGCTACAGATATCACAATTACATCACTGATAGCGAATTCCAATCACATACGCCAAGACTCAGTCGGAATTTTACCTCCGCTCAGCAGATTTCTACTTCATCGTCCATTTGCGTACCTCAGGAGTCAGGAATCATGTAACGATGGATCTGCCTTAACTGCTGCTGCACATCACCCCCTTCCGCTCCTTGGCTTTCTCCCGGATGCAGCTCCCGGATGCCTTCATCCAAGTTAACCTGCCGTGAAATATCAATCACCTCATCTCCCACTTGAAGCTGAGCCCCGATATTCTCAGGGCGTCCAGCAACGCTTTTGGATCTACCGTCGACAGTCCAGACTGTCCAGCTAAAGAAAAACACACTTTTGGATCTCCCCTCCAGCTAAAGAAGAACACGCAGCAGCCACTACTTGCAGCTCTGCAGAGCTTCTCGTAGGCTACGGCCGTACTCAAATCTAACACCATGTTAAAAAATATCCACTCTTTAGATCCGATCTTCCCATCACCACGAGAATAAAATGCTGGACCCTGCACGACTTTATAAGTTATATACAATTTGTGTGTATCCAGCACAGTACGCAGCAGTTAGAATGGCTCAAAGGAGGCCCAAATGGCCCAATGGACAATCCGGATTTGGGTCAACAAGGAGAGGCCCGTGGGCAGCTACCAATTTATATAACGCAGTAAAGGAGTGGATTGGAGGCTGGAATTCTCCGCCCCTCGGCCCCCGGTTGGAATGAGTGGACAGACTCGAGTTGGGCCCGTGCTTTGAAAACGAGACAGTTTGTTGTTAGAAGTCGAAAACTAGAGACAAAGACACATGATTTGGACGAGCGAGAGCAGTGAGAACACGTTCCGAGGCTCGAGCAGAGATGAAGATGATAACAGGCGTGTGCCATGTTGTGCCGAGATGAGTGCCAAATCCGCGCGCAAGCTGCGAGAGGGAGTGACGATGAGAGGGCGGTGTTTTAGTAGAAAGCCACGTGAATTGCAAGTCTCCAGTGCCTCCCTCCTTTCCTGTGCAGCGTTGACGCGAGCCTCTCATGAACAGCCTGCGCTGCGCAATCCATTAACCATCAACATAGCACCCAACATCTTCCTTGTTGCCAACCCATCTCTTCCTTGCCACAGATCATCCTCTCAGATGCTTGGTGATTTCGAAGCATATACAAACAAAAGGGTTTGGTTTCCCAACACCCAGCGATGGGTGGTATGTGGTTACACAATGTGTGGATTATAAAAATCCTAGTATGACCCGTGCAGCAAAGTGTGCCAATGGATTATAAAAATCCTAGTAGGACCCGTGCGTTGCTGCAGCACATCATCCTCAAGCTGCATCTAGTTTCATCAACAAACAACCAAGAATTTTTGCCGGGATGCAACGGAGAGGGAGTGATTGACCGCCATCAGGTCTGATGCAGATTCGAGGAAGCAGCGAAGAGCCAGGAAGGCATTCACCTGAGGAACCCTTAGAGCCGTCAATTCAGGGTCTGCGAGAGGCGGTAGACTCGGTGGCAGTTGCCGTTGCTACTACTGCTCCAGTTCCTCTGTCTCTTTAGCCTTCTCGGTTGCGTTCCATGGGAGCCGAGGCCCAATCCAAGCTGCAAAAAGGGAATCTAGGGGAGGGGGCTAAGAGGAGATGCAAGGTTGCAATCGGCGAGGGAGTTATCAGAAGAGGGACTTTTAGCTATCCCCAGAACGTTCACTTGGATCGTGCCGATTTTTTAAAGCCACCTCGAGTGAGAGAGAGAGAGAGAGAGCAGCTAGTTCTGGACTCGATTGAACATAGTATAGATTTTTAAAAGAGCAGAATTCTAATGAACAAAAGAAGTTGGCCACAGCATGATTTTTGGTTCGACGAGGCTACCCATGCTGATGGACACTTCCCTTTTTGTGCAACCAATGTAAGAATGCCAAGTGGCAGCCATGTGAATCACCCATACGTGGGTCCTTAGTTTGTAAAAAAGGGCCTTAGTCCCATCTACAATAACTGTCGTTTCATTAAACTAGACCTTGCTCACCAAGCCAACTTTACTTGAACCTTTCGAGATCACATAGTTTGCAATGCTCTCAAGAAAGCACATGATGGCTTTTCTCTCATTGTTTTGAGAAATAGAGAGCAACCTATCTTCCATCACCATTTGGATGACTAGACGTGTACTCTTTTATGTGGAGAACTTTAGTGCAATGGCATGACATCACACACTTTTGAAAGGATCATTTTATTTATAAAGGCTAGAAAGAAGACTTTGATAAAGTTTTGTGCAAGGTATGTGGAGTTGGTCTCTCCAAGTGTGATTTGCTTGGAAGGGACATTTATCCCACGTGTATATACCAACCAAGAGTGGATTGCTCCACTTATAGCATTTTGGCTCCACTTTGACTTGCTAGAAAGTTACATATGAAATTCACTCTTTTTTTTATAAACTTGTATTTATATTAATAAATTTCACTCATTTAAAACACTTAAGTTTAATAAAGCAAAGAAAGGTGGAACCCATTTGTGTATACTTGCATTTATTATTATATGTTGCACATATGTTTTACGTAAGATTTTCCAATTATTATATCAAACTCCATGCTAAGTGTATGATTTCAATGTGGGATTTTTTCCTTTTCGCTATGAATAAAAAATAACCTAGTACTCACATTTGCTTACAAGAAAAATAAATGCTAAGTCATAATTATAGGTTAAGGTGTCATTTTAAGCCTTATTTATGAGGAACACGTCTCTCGTTTGGCTTTCCATCTACCTATTTGGCTTTGGAGAAAACATGTGGGATTACAAGTCATTCTCTATACTAGCACTATTCAAGAATGATAACTATGCTTAAGGTATGCAGTACATACTATAATTCATAACATATAGGACAAGGATACTTTTCTAACTTCAATACTTAAAGTGCTATCTTTTGATATCTAAAGACATTCTCTCTCTCTCTCTCTCTCTCTCTCTCTCTCTCTCTCTCTCTCTCTCTCCCCCCCCATAACTTTTTTTTCATGCTTGTATTATATAAACTTGAATTAGGGAAATTTCTCACCTATTGTTATGTTATGTTAGTAAACTTAACATGACTACTTCACTCACATTAAAGTTAACCTTAACAACACAAATTTGTTTCAACTAGTACCATTACATTATGCATAAATGGGTCCTAACAAGAATTTCGGATTTTTTTCGCACAGAATGGTATATCTTTACATCACTACAAGACACCGGCCGCTTTTTGATGCTATCTACCGATGCTTCGTGAGTGCATGTGCAAAAATTATTGATACGATTGGTGGGCGGGGGAGGTATCGATATTAAGATGAAATGAGCATCGTTAGAGGCATCAGTATATACCGATGCCTACACCGATGCACATATCAATGCATGATGATGCCTACACCGACTCTAACACTGTCACCAATACCGACTCTAGGTTAAATTTTTCATACCAACGTTTTGATAAAATGTTGTTTCCAAGGGGACCCAAAACAATTTTTGACCACAAGTTTGGTCATTTGAAAGATAAAAAATATAATAGTATGTACACCAAAATTGAGATCAAAACACTCATATATTGATGTGAACTTAATATACAAATGTACAAAATGCCACTATAAAAATGAGAGGGCCAAAGATAGAAAGCCTCGTTGATGTCAAAACAATCAATTAGTAGCATTTACATCGACGGCTTCATCTTGAGCCAAGTCTTGCGCGCCAAATAAGTCTATCTCTAGGTTTACATACAATTGATCACCAATATCATCATCCTCTATTGTATGTCTACCTAAGACTTGATCTTCTAGGTCACCCTCTAATTCTCCCTCTTTTTCTCCAATGTCGTGATCTCCACCTTCCTCCATTAAAGTGTCATTAATGTCACCTTCTTCTTGGCCCATATCGTCATCTTCGTCCTCATCCCTAGATGCATCGGCATCATTAGTTTGATCTATTGGCCAAAGATAGTGAACTTAATATACTTAATATACAAATGTACAAAATGCCACTATAAAAATGAGAGGGCCAAAGCTAGGAAGCCTCGTCGATGTCAAAACAATCAATTAGTAGCATTTACATCGGCAGCTTTGTCTTGAGCCAAGTCTTGCACACCAAATAAGTCTATCTCTAGGTTTACATACAATTGATCACCTATATCCTCATCCTCTAAGTCTATCTCTAGGTTTACATACAATTGATCACCTATATCATCATCCTCTATTGTATGTCTACCTAAGACTTAATCTTCTAGGTGACCCTCTAATTCTCCACTTTTTCTCCAATGTCATGATCTCCACCTTCCTCCATTATAGTGTCATTAATGTCACCTTCTTCCTAGCCCATATCGTCATCTTCCTTCTCATCCCTACATGCATCGACATCATTAGTTTGATCTATTGGTGTCATCTTCGTATCCGCATCCCTATCTTCAAAAATATGTTTGCTTCAAGAAGCAACTTGGACCACGTACCACCATCTTGGATCCAAACAATCCAGATGAAAGACCACCTACATTGAAGATGCAAATTAAATGCCATGAATAATATTAATGTATGCTTAAGTGTGTGTGTGTGTGTGTGTGTGTGTGTGTGTGTGTGTGTGTGTGTGTGTGTATGAACATCTACCAATAATTGTTTGAAAATGAAGATATTAGCTTTTAATCATTTCATTAGTATGTACCTCTGTACAGTGCTCTAGAAAAACAAAAGTATCACTTTCATCATTCTAGATTTTGGTGGAGTCAATGGCAAAGAAACCACTATTGTCTCTCCTGACTATAGCATTGGGATCATTGTAGATAGTTCTAAACCATTTGACTTCAAGAATGAAAATACTAAATCATCTAAAATCAACTTGATAGATGTCAGGTATGGTCCCACAATAATCTAACTGCGAGGAGAGAAGATTGGTATCAAAAGCACTTGCTTGGCTATCTTGTATGAAGTTCGCCATGACTCCACAATCATAGGTGACTCTCCTTGAATCGATGTGTTCCGCACGAATATGCCGTCCATGTGACCATATTTTGTACTACAAAAGAATATGATTAAAACAATGATGATGCATTTTGTAGAATTGTGACCATGAATATCCAAATTAAGTAGAAAGGTAAGAAACTTACATGTGGCATGCATCCGACTACAAGCTCCCGCTCTCGATCGGTTACGTCCTCTCCATCATCTTCAGTTTTATGAAGTGATGCTTGTAGCCAATCACGTGACATGTGTCTGGGGAGAAAAGCAAGGTTCGGTGGTATGGTTGTGAGAAAGAGAGAGAGAGAGAGCAAGAGAGCTAAATGTTGTGCTTGCAAGAGATGAAGTGAAGAAGTACAACAAAAGGGAAAGGTTTTGTCTAAGTGACAAAACCTTATCCTTCACTAACCGTAGTTAGTGAACTAACTGTGGTTAAGGGGAAAAACCTCAAATGAGGGAAAAGTGCCCCTAACCTACTTATTACATTACATTGGTCACTGGTAGAATATAATAATAATTCTAACACCCCCCGCAGTGCCAATGTCATGTACAAGGAAATGATCAATCACCAAAAGGAGATAAGTTCTGGGCACTGTGAAATGCCTCAAACTTTTCACGTGGAAGTGCTTTGGTAAAGATGCCTGTAACATTGTCATGTGTTGACACATAGAGCATACTGATCTCTCCTGCATGCAACTTCTCTCTGACATAGTGACAGTAAACCTCAATGTGCTTCATGCGAGCATGAAACATAGGATTCTTTGCCATTGCTATAGCACTTTGACTATCAGTGAGAATCGGAGAAGGACCCTCCAAGGAAAGATGAAAATCAGCAAACAAACAATGTAGCCAAACACATTCAACTGTCGCTGTGAAAGCTGCCCTGTACTCAGCTTCACATGAGGAGGTAGCCACTGTAGATTGTTTCTTGCTCAACCAAGAAATGCAAGCATGTCCTAGAAAGAAACAATTCCCATTGCTGGACTGCCTAGTATCATAGTCTCCAGCCCAATCTGAGTCACTGTAAGCATGCACCTGCAAGTCACCCCCCCCTTGGAAACATCAAGCCAAAAGACGTTGTACCTTGCAAGTAATGGAAGATGCGTTTTATAACCTGCCAATGCATAATCTTTGGGCTGTGCATATACCTTCTCACCTCAGAAATTGAAAACTGAATATCAGGTCGTGTATTGCAAAGATAAATGAGGCATCCAATAGCCTGACTATAGAGTGTGACATCAATTGATTCACCCGCATCATGCATTGTAAACTTCAGCCCTGGCTCCATGGGAGTGGACATAGGCTTGCAATCATGCATGTTGAATCTGTCCTAGAGTTTTTGAACATACTTGGACTGAGACATAACAATGCCACATTTCTCTTGAATAAATTGGATCCCCAAAAAGAAATGTAACAAGCCCAAGTCTGACATATCAAATGTAGCTTTCAATTGGGCTTTGAAATCTGCAATTACTTCCTCATTTGATCCGGTGAGCAGCATGTCATCTACATAAAGAATGATGACCAAAATATCCCCCCCATCCTTCTTGATGTAGAGGGTGCTCTGAGTTGGACTATTGTGCAGCCCCTTGCTGGTTAGAAAGGCATCAATTTTGGCATACCATGCATGTGGGGCTTGTTTCAGCCAATACAAAGCTTTATTCAGCTTGCATACTTAATGTGCATTTCCTAAAATTTCAAAACCCGGAGGTTGTTTGACATAAACCTCTTCCAACAAGTCTCCATTACGGAAAGTTGTTTTAATGTCCAAGTGATGAACATTCCATTCAAAATTTCTAGCCATTGCTATAACTGACCTGATGGTGGTCATCCTGGATGTAGGAGCAAAAGTCTCCTCATAATCTATGCCCTTTTTCTGAGCATATCCTTTTGCAACTAGCCTTGTCTTGTACCGATCAATGGACCTGAAAACCCATCGTGTACCTATGGCATTCTTACCTAGTGGCGAATCCACAACATCCCAAGTCTGATTTTTATGAATGGACTACAACTCATCGTGCATGGCATTCATCCAATGCACATCATTTTTTGCTTCTTCAAATGTCTCAGGCTCCTCCTCATCAAGAAGAGTACCTGCATAAGCTGATTCAACTGAATGAGCTCCCTCCATGTGCCTTATTGCACTACGAGTTCTGCTAGGCAATGGAGCTTCAAGCCTACTCTCCTTGAGAGTCTGAAGCAACTAATGCGGGACTATTTTGGCTGTGTGTATCTCTCGAATTTCTTGCCTGACAACTTCATCCACACCCTGAGGTTGTACCAATTCAGCTGGGGGCTGAATCTGTACTTGTGGAGCTAGCGGAGGTTGCTATAAATCCTGATTTTCAGCGAGGGAACCAAATGCTATAGGAAGCATCCCCTCAAACACATCATCTGAAGAGGCCGGAATCTGAAATTCAGCAGAGATTCAGCATGTGTATGTGCAGAATTTTCAGAGAATATAACATCTCTACTAACAAAAATCTTGCGTGTAGTAGGATTGTAGAGACAATAGCCTTTGCTTTGTGAACTATATCCCACAAAAATGCATTTGAGTGCCTTATCTGACAACTTGTGTCTGAACTCCACAGGCACATGGGCATATGCAACACAACCAAAAACTCTGAAGTGGTCCACTGAAGGCTTTCTCCCATGCCATGCCTCATAGGGAGTGATTGTCTTCAAAGCCTTTGTAGGAGCCTGATTTAAAATATAGTTGGCACACATGAGGCCTTCCAGCCAAAACCTGTGAGGCAACTTCTTACATGTGAGCATGCATCTATCCATTTCCATGGCAGTGCAATTCTTCCGCTCAGCTTTGCCATTCTGTTGAGGTGTAAGCCTCCCTGCAAGCTGATCATGGATGATTTTTTCCTATTAGTTTCGTTAAGAAGCAAAACTTTTATATTGGTGTCGAAAGTTTGTATGCCTTGATAAAAATAAAGGTTTGAAAAATTCGCCAAGATTTGAAACCTTTATGAGAAAAATTTTACAGTTTCGTCATGATTTACAACTTTTTCTTTAAAATTCAAAAGAAAATGTCTAAAAGTGTAATATGTTATACAAATATTGTGAAACTAAAAAAACTAGCTCGATAAACTTTCGCCAAGATTGTATATTAATATATATCAGTGGATGTGAGAATAATGTCTCCCACTCCACACACTGAATAAGAAGAATTATTTGCACAAGTTACCTTCTTCTTGGTGGGTGAAGAATGCAGAGTCACAAACAGACTTTTCTTGGATGTGATGTGCTTTGAAGCACCACTATCAAAATACCAAGTATGTAGTGTCTCATCAACACTAAAAGAGCATTCATCCTTTGAAGGATCGTAACTCCAAGTTAAGAAAGCATATAGATCATCATCATTAGTGGCTGTAGTATTTGAACTACCCACTGAAAAATCTGAAGTACAAGACAAAAAGGCATAGTGCTCTTCAACCAAGTTGGCTACAACATCTCCTCCATCATGAGAATGTGGAACTGCATACTAGAATCCCTTTTCTTCTCTTTGGCTATGTGTTTCTTGCAATCTCCAATATAATGACCTGGCTTCTTGCAATAATGACAAATACCCTTCTTTTTTTGCTTATTTGTATCACCCTGTGCCTTATAAGAAGGCTATCTAGAATCAGCTTTATGCTGATGTGTGGGATTGGCATGTGGCTTATGCTGCCCTTTACCCTTGGGCTTGAATTTGGAGAGCATAGCATGCTCACCAGCCCTGGTTTCCATATTTCTGCATGTTTGTTTCTCCTGCAATAGAAGTCCCACCAACTCATGAAAGGAGAGAGGATTGCTGCCTCCCCTCAATGATAGATTCAGCGAGGTATGGAAACCGAGATAGGACTCAAGAAGAGAGTTTAGAGTGGTGGTGATCATCTCTGAATCCAGAATGACTTCATCAATATTCAACAATTGTTCCCCGAGGTCCTGAAGCTTTGTGAGGTGAGACTTCATGGAATCTCCCTCTTCCATATTTGTATGAGAAAGTTCTCGCTTCAGAAAGGAAACTCTGGCATTATTTCTTGCTACAAACATACTTTCAAGTATCTCCCAACTGCCATAGATGTCTTGCATGACTGAATATGAGGTGTAATGAATCTCTTGACAGAAAGAGAAATTACTGAAAGAGCTTGTGCATCTCTAGAGTCCCATCTTTTTTGCTCTACTGTGGAGCTCCTGGAGCGGCTGCTCGAATCACCTGTGCTGTATTTGCACCTCTTCCCCCGCCTCTAGCTGTAGGAGTGACAGGTGCAGTAGCTGTATCTGGTCTTGCTTCATCTCCATTGACATAATCCCAAAGATGTCTGCCAACCAAGATATTGCAAACCATGAAACTCCACAAGGAGTAGTTGGTGCCATCCAACTTATCCTCCTGTGTGAGAACCCCGAACACCTCATTGGAGTTGTTCTGAGCCATTTATACTAGATAATATCAAAAAATACAGCAGACTTACCAAGTGAAATCCCTTCCTAGGATATAAAATGCACAAGTAAAATCTGCAAAAGAAAAATCTGCCCACAGTGACAAATATTGTCACAGCTTGTGAAAGGCTTCGAATGCACTTGATTTGTCCTACAAATGCTCTCAAAAACTTCCAAAAAACACTGCAGAATTTGCCAATGTCTGCAATGTCACTCAAAATGAGTCCAAAATTGCTACAACAGTCCCAAAATGCTTGTACACTACCAAATTGCATCAGAATGCCAAAAGCCCCAATTTCTTTAGGGAAATTGCATCCAAAAGAGGGCAAATTGCCTGAAAGCCCCAAAAATGCAAGAAATTGCTATGTAAAGCAAAAAGCCCCAAACTTTTGCAAGAAATTGCAACTCAAAAAGGGGCAAATTGACTGAAAGCCCCAATTTGCAATTTATTTGCAAAAAGGACCAAATTCTACTGCCTATGTGTGCAAATGGACACACCCTCAATCCCAAAATGCACCTGCTTGAATCCACAGCCAAACAATGGCTCACTACACAAATGCCTGACAAAGATAAAAACTCCTGCAAGATTCACCTGCAATGAGGACTCTCCAAATGACCAAGGCACCCTTTTGCAGAAGGACTAGAATAGCCCATACAATACAGACTGTACGGCTATACTAATAGCTAACGAGAGCTGTACGGCCCAATGTAGGTACGGTTGATCAGAACAATACAGATGACTGTACTGTTGTATGGTATAATAGACGTTGATGAAGGAGCTTTTACAAGTATGTATGGAACAACTGTCAGGAGCAGTACAGACATCGCAAGAAAGTAGGTGTATAGACTAATGCATATGTACGGTCAACAATTTGGTACGGCAGTCATACAATGAAGGTACATCGTAGGTACATGCACCAAACAATGCTACTCACAAAACAACAAATGTACACAGCGCTTGTACGATAGTGTACGGACTGCTCATGGGAGTAGTGTACGAATGAACTACAAGCAGAAGGTACGGACTATACGGAAGAGTAGCAATGGTACATGCAAGTCATACAGACTGTACGTCAGGTGTTGAGCAAGGAGTAGGGAGCTGCTGAGCTAGGAGCAAGGTCTTGCTGCTTTGATACCAAATGTGAGAAAGAGAGAGTGAGAGAGCAAGAGAGTTAGACATTGTGCTTGCAATAGATGAAGTGAAGAAGTACAACAAAAGCGAAAGGTTTTGTCTAAGTGATAAAACCTTATCCTTCACTAATTGTAGTTAGTGAACTAATTGTGGTTAGGGGAAAAAACCTCAAATGAGGAAAAAGTGTCCCTAACCTACTTATTACATTACATTGGTCACTGCTAGAATATAATAATAATTCTAACAATGGTACCCTTCACCTGTGCATGACTCTAAATCTCATCCTCTCATTTATTATTTTAGGCACTGTCCCAATGCTTGATCCAGCCTCTGAGGTTGTTAACCAAGATACGGGGAGAGGATCTATGCAGGTGTCACAATCCTCTCAAAGAGGTATTCCACATGCATAGGGGGGGAAACGTAAGTCACATGGTCTAGAATGGGACTTTGTCATTAATGTGTGACTACGTTGAGTGGAAATGCAAGTATTGTGGAATACAAAAATCTAGGGGAGCTTCTTGCATAAGGGGTCACTTGCTTGGCGACTCACGAAAGACCATTTAGCTTTGTGCATCCCCATGAGCTACTGTAGCAGCTTGCACCTTGACAGAGAAGTTGCAATCTTCTGGAAAAATACAAAGAAGAACAATTTGGGAAAGTCAAGGTGTAATTGGAGTAGAATCTATAAGCATACACAGTGACGGAAGTACAAGTGTTGCAAGCTCCCATGCCAGAACTCCTTGTGTGGACATGAGCATGCAAGATAGATCTCCACCTATGGCTCGTGAAGCTAGATCGGCAATTGCAATTCCTAACTTCAGGCAACCCATGATAGTTGACAGCATCCGAATCCAAGATTTGTAGAATGCACAGTATGTACTTGGTAGATCAATCTTGCCATCAAGAGGTCCACTGAGTATGGTTGATAACAATGATATGAGAGCTGCATGGAATTTCATTGCTAACTATGGACCAGGCTTCAGGCCGCCTTCTTACCATACATTGCGTATTCACACTATTTTGGATTGATAATGATGATTTCAAATGATGTGTTTACCCAAACTTGAAATATCAAGAAAATATGCAAAAGAGAAAGAGCACATAAATCGTAGCATTTGGGTGGACAAGCATAAAGTTAACGCCATGCTTTATTGAATGTGATGGTTATATCACCACGTGGGGAGGCCTTCCACATGTCAATTGATACCTCACATGTAAAGAAGTCGAGAACATATATGGTTGGTGTATTATCAAAGGTTATAAGAGAACTCGTTGGGATGAATTTTACAATAGGCTTGCAATCACTTAGCTTATAAACTCCCAAAGATGGCAATCTCGATCGGCTAGTTGGTCTATGAAAACAAAGTCACCCAATAATGTTACATCAAGGACGGTAAAATTGTCTTAAATAAGGGAGAGTATTGTTGCAAAATTTTGCAAGTTTTTTAGCTCCACATCTGCGATTTCGTCTTTTACTGAAACTAGACACTACATTTCTAGAGGAGCGATGGGAGAGCGGAGCTGCATTTGTGGCACCTACCCTATTCTCTCTCTTAACTTTGGATCTTGCCTTGCTTATTTAGTTATCAGCGGCTACACATTTCAAAAAATGAAGGTCAAATAGCGTGATTTTTAATGTGAGTCCTTTAACTGGCGTTGGAAGTCTCACTCATTATGATCCTCTCCATGATTTTAAAGATTGACTTTTTTCTTTCTTGAGAACATAATTTCTCTGCATTGCATATTATATCAACCTAAAGGGGCTTGTGTTCACATGATGTTCACTAGCAAGACTTACATAAAACATGCATTCAAGGGCTGATAATAAACCCCCTACTTACATACTCCTAGGTCCCAGAATATTCATTTTGCCTTGCGAAATTTTAAATCCTTTATTTTATGAATTGAGAAACTCCCTTGATGGAAAGAACGCTAAGCGTTCCTGAAAAGGTTGTGTAGGTTGTCATGGGTAATGCCAAGAGTTGTAAAAAGGTGGATAGAATATTCCAAAGAGAGTATACCAATCTATATGCATCTGCGTGTTGTACACATACTTCAAATCTTGCATTGAAATATTGGTATAAACAAGTGCATGGTTGAAAGAGATTGTTTGTGAGACTTGAGACATCGTGAAGTTAATACGATCAAAGCAACGTCTCAAAGGAATCTTTGTGTCTCATGATGGTTCTACCTCCACAAGATTTGCTACGTACTTCTACACTTTGCAATCCCTAGTGAAAAATAAGAGTTTTCTTATAGAGACATTTCATTGTGATGCATTTCAACAATGGATGTCAGAGTTGACCGATAGGGCAATAAAGGAGAAAATGCATGAGCTGAAAGAAACATTGGGATCCCTTGCATTATGGAAACGGTTTGAGGATGCTGCTAATGTTATGAAACCTATTTTATATGCGCCTAGGGCTTTGGACTCAAAGGCTCCAACAATCAAAAAAGCATGGATGCACTTTTGCAGTATTGAGCAAGCTCTTATTGTGAGGAATCCCCCTACTCGCCCAACCCAAGAGAATGAGAGAAGACCATTTAATGCTACAAAATGCAAGGAATTGTGGCAATTGTTTAGGCCTCGATGGGAGCAATCTCACAATCCATTGCATAGTGTTCGGTACCTTTTAGACCCCAAGTGGTGGAATATGAAGCCCGAAGAGATCCCAATTGTTATGCATGACTTTCATAAGGTGGTGCGATAGTATTATCCCTAAAACCATGAGTTTTCAAAGTGTTGTAATGAGTTAGCCAAGTATCGATGCAAGGAGGGGTTGTTTGCATCGAGCGATGTTCAAGCATTGGAAGAAACTACATCTGCTTGAAAATGGTGGATGATGAATGGGGGCATGTGTGAGCTTCTATGCCCGGTTGCAATGAGGGTTCTTTCTCAAACATGCTCAAACTCAGGCTCAGAAAGAAACTAGAGTCATTACAAGTACATTGATAGTACTTTATGAAATAAACTTCTAGAGGATCGGGATGAGAACATCTATGCCAATCATAAAATCCTGGAAATATTAGGAGATGTGGGATATGGGGAGAAAGTTCCAAAATGGACCTATGATATCCCTCTTAATGCTATCCAACTTGAAGCAGTCCCATTGTTACAAATTCCAGAACCCCAAGAAGAGGATGAAACTGGGACTAATGGTGCAACATCTAAGGAAGGCGATGAGGAGGATAAATCGGATAAAGATGAAGGAAATAATATTTGCCTTCCACATGGGTCTGAAGACGAGGACATTGATGACGAACATGATGAGGTAGTGACTCGTGAATTGTGGCAATGATGCTGATTGTGGGTTTTAAATGTCTCATTGTACTTTGAATGTGTTCTTGTTTTTTTATTGTAGGTTGCGATTGTGATTTAGGATGGGATCCTAGTGGGATAAGAATTTTGCATTGTATGGTATTGTCTCATCGCATGATGTCAATGGGTGGCAATATGATATTGTCTCGTCGTGCATATTGTAAATATCTTGTTTTTAGGGTTTGGGCTTTGAAGACTTGATTCTTCCTTGTTGCCATGGCATAGGCCTCTGGGTGGTAATGCCAATTGCGGTGCTCTTAACTAAGCTCATTTTCTCAAGAGCACACCAACTAGCATACCACTCACCATCATATTGACTTGAGAAAGAAGCATTTGCAAAGTCACATTTCTTGTCTTTGGTAACATTGTTTTCGGATGAATTTTGAGATAAGTTTTAATTGAGAGAGAGAGAGAGAGAAGTTTTATTATATCGCATCGTGCATGCTGTCGATGGATGGCAATATGGTATCATCTCATCGTGCATTGTAAATGTCTTGTGATCAGGGTTCTGACTTTGAAGACTTGATTCTCCCATGTCGCCATCAGGTTTTCTCTTTTCTTTTATATTTTAGAATGGAACATACGTACAATTTATTTCATTTTTCATTTGGGTGAAATCAAGACTTTTTCCTCACTTATCACACACAATTAAATTAAGAAACTATCCATTACCCATTACATCTCAATTCCAATTAGGTTTCTAGTAGGTTTAGCATAATGAGAATATAGGTTTCTAGTATGAAAGCATTGCTTAGGATATATGTTAATACATGAGCTTATTGAAGGGATTTTTTATGACATACAATCCATCGTAAACTAACTAAGGAAAAATACAACTTTTATGGATAACCAAATGGAAGGATTTATTTAAAGTATTGAAACCTACTTATTGTTTTAGGATTGCTAGTTTGCAAATTTGGATGGAACGCACATATAAGTTCAACAAAATTTAATTGAAACCTACTTTATTCTATAAGTTTTAATTACTTATTACTTTATTCATTCATAATTGCAACCATATAAACTTGAAAGAACATATAACTTAAAACAAAGTCATATATTTCCATCATAGAGAATGTATACATTGTAAAGAGGTGAAAGTTATGGTCCTGGATATAGCTATCCTAAGCCCAACACCATGTACAATGCCATTGATAGTTGGGCTTTACAAAGTGGACAAATAGATCCAGTCAACAAGTAATCTACTAGACAATAAAGATGAAATTTGTGGTCTCAAGGCAGAGAATAATAGCCAATTGAGTTATGGTTGAGAAGATGGATGCCGACAAGCAACTAACTACGCCCCCACGCTCACATCTCCGATCAGTGATGCACGTGCATCATGGGCCTCTTGCCGCAACCATGTGTTGAGGTCCTCCAGGCTCTTCAATTGGGCACGCAGAGCTATAATCTTGTTCTATATCTCCTGCTCGGTTTGCAATCTTTTGGTTTCTAGACATTGGACTTGCTCAAACCGGGCTACATTCTCTTCACGGAGCTGCTCCACTTGTTGCTCCAGTGATCCACGTGCACCCTCCAATGCCCTGGACAATTGTGACTGGGTGATTGTCACTTCAATACGACCACACGTACGCTTGTCCTTATATGAAAAGTCTACATGCATCAAATTCAACATTTGTGAGGCGCCGATGTGTGAAGCAGGACATAAGATGCAAATGTCACATGCAATATGCTCGATGAAAGATGAAGATGTTACATATCCCATGTATGATGAAAATTGTTACATATGCTATGCAAAATAAGTTACTAAAAATTTACTTTAATTTAACAAAATGTACATGTTGCAATCTTAGATAAATGCTTTCAAATGTTGCAATCTTTCCATAATATAAATGGCCATACATCCATAGCATAAATGATGTCTTTTCAAATTATAAATGCTTTTAAGCTCAATAATTTTGTTTTTAAACAAGAATTTTATTATAATAAGTTTGACAGACACATGGTGTCCCAAAAATATTACAAGACAAAAAATGTGGCTTATGTTGCAAGCCTAAGGGCAAGATTCATCTCTTCCATAGGCCTCATAGCCAATTCTCCCTCACATTCTACTCTCTTTAATATATCATTAGTCTCTACAAGTGGCTTTCTCTGCTCAGCAATGCGATGCATCATTTGTTCTTCTGCATGACGCTTAATGGCATTAATGACATGAGAGGGAGGCATTTTTCGATCATTCTCAAGATAACTCCATGCATCTTTAAAAAATTGAATCATCTCAACGATGATCCATTCCAATGCATAGGTATCTGCATGGCATGTATATTTGCCTCTTAAGGCTACTTCTTGTAGCTCAGGTGGAGCAAACCACTTTTTCCACCCACGCTCTTCCTCTTTCTTGCAAACTCTCTTAGCAAAGTCGGCATCTGTCTCCAAAGACTACTTGCTCAAATGCTTGAATGCCTTTCAACTCTCCAAGAAGCCATCCCCCGGTCTATGATGCCTACTCGGCATCAATAAGATGTTGCCCGGGTGCAGGTTTTTGTGCATCCACCTTCCTGCGTGCGAACCATCCACAAGTGTGCATGGTTGATATGGAGGAGATTCTCACAAAAGACATTGATTCTCGGACTTCCCCACTTGTCGCCACCAGATCCGCTCCTTCCCTTAGAACATCGTGGAAGTAGCATGTGAACCTGCCCTGGTCCATTGGTAGAATCTGAAGGAACTGCAACAAGCTATCGCCATTAAAGTATGGCATGATGGTCCACAATGGCTCTTCCCAAGTTGCTGCGATCACACGTACAAGGACTGGGTGTAAAATCGACATGAGTTGTTCTCTCCTTGCTTCTAGTGTACGCATTAGAATATTGCTCTTATACTTCTTTTTAGCATATTTCGTGTGATATGGCAACCCTACAGCTCCTACCAATCTCACTTTAAATACAGCGCCATAAGATCCCGAGCCTATTTTCTCGCCAACTTGGATCATACATAGGCCAAGAGTGACACTCTTTCTATGTTACTAGCCACATGTTGTGCCCTCTAACGCAACGACCCTACTCTTATGCTTGGCCCATACATACATTCATTGTGTTAATTTGAAGACCTCAAACTCTTGTGCAAGAGTAGGATCTACATTGCATGCTTTGTTGAAGCAGGTCTCTACATTCCCAATAAAGCTGTCAACCCAAAGCATAGCATCTATCTCCCATTACACCCGGCTCACAAGGTCATCATGACCTTCAGGCTGCAAAATGCTCTTAGCATCATCAAGAACCCTCCTCTTCATAGTGCTAACTCCCTCTAAACTAGACAAGGTTGATTCCATCTCACTCTCCTCCATGTTGCACACCCTAACAAAAAAGACATCCCAAGTGCTTCCACTCTCTTGCGCTTGCCCTTACTTAGTTCTTCCCCTACTTTTTGCTTAGTGCCATCGTTTAAGGTGCTTGCGAGTAGATCTTGTTGTGTGTGTGTGTGTGGAAAGCTTTCATGCTTAACACTAGCAAAGAGCTGTAGTTGCCACACAATAGTGAGCAGGCAGGCTTTTGACAATAACTCCCACCCTGTGCATTCTTTATATTTTTAATTACATGAAATGCAAATGAGTTATCATGCATAATGTAAAAGTTACAAATGATTCTTTCAATGCATGCATGCAACAAATGCAAGATAATTTCTTTAAAATTTCTGAAAAAAAATCCCCCCCCTCCCTTTATGCGGAGGGCTGAGAAAACCTAGTTCCAGGTCGTGGTTCCAACTAGCCCCCAATCCTATTCAAGACGCGGGACCAAGAACCACTTCCTAGACCAAGCCCCTCAGCCAAGACTTGAAGAGAGGAGGATTTTAACCTCTTCTCAATCCACTATTGGTGAAAATGAAACCGGCGGTAGTATTACCCATAGTAATAATTGTATCACTGCCGGTCGTGTAGTAGTACTACCAGTGGTATTATGTCATTTACCACCGGTAGTAGTACTATTCTTGACAAGAACACTCCTACTATCAACAATAATAATATTACCGACAGTATGGTGAGTACTACTGCTGGTAGCATTGTGTTAAACTACCGACGGTATTATGAACACTACCGCCAATTGTATTGGTACTACTGTCGGTATGTATCCAATTTCTAGGTCAAGGCCACTTGATGGCGTAAAGGGCATGATTGTATCCGTGAATGCGTGAAATACGTCATCATGACACATAATCACAAGAAAATTCACGTGATTACATGAATATGCAATCCTTGGATGGCAAGTCTTCTTACACTCTCCTTGTGTCTTTGTCACCAACCAACTGTGCCCAAATAGAAGCCCCCACATTCTTGAAGATATGCATGGGATCCAAGAGATGATTGATTTGTAACTCACCCGAATATGGAAGCTCGTGAAAGATCAACAACCATTCCATACCAGGAGGAGGCACCTCATTATTAGCTCTCCATTGCCAAATCATGTCACTTGCCTTCCTTATGGGCCGGTGGTGGTGGACAAGTTGACCTTCACGTGCAGGATCATCAAGCGGAAGATAGAGGAAGGTATTGAACATGACCTTCATAAACCATCTTCCTCATATGTTTGTAGTGTTATGCATTCAAACCAGAACCACAAATTGGACAAGTATATTACCCCGGTATTTTAAGTCTTACATATATGCATGCACAAATAGGTCATTAGACATGCATAGATCACACCACAAAGCATAAAGGTATCAATAGGCATACACAAGCACATACCTACGTACTACCCATATCATGGATAGTCATGCATGGTCCACATCAAAATTCCCCTGATGAAAATATCTGCAGCCCACCTCGGAGCTCTAGAAACATCAAAGACACATACGCCTCTCCATAGGGTTTGGAGCTCATCAATCAAGGATGCCATGTACACATCCATATTCTTGTCCTTGTACTTTCATGATATAAGTAGGGCAAGCATGAGATGTTTCTTCTTTATTGTTAGCCCGATGGCAGAATATTGTAGTTCACCAAGACTATGGGCCATGTCGACCAAGACGTCGAGCGTAACCCAAAAGGATTCACGTCATTCATTGCAAGCCTGAGTGCAACCACATGTTATCTATGTGCTTCCAAGCTGCTCAATCTACAAGGATCCTCAAAATGTCATCAGTGGACCAATGTGCAGCATGCCACATCATCGACTGCACAATGGACCTACATCTAAACATGTGCTGTATTCTGGAAAAGATGGAAAAATGTCTCAAGACCTTCATTGAGATCTTCTCATCCAACAAGTCTTGTCTGTAATGCTATGCCCCACACTCCGTACAATTAACTAAATCTCCATACTCATGAAGAAACAAAATACAATCATCACGACGAGGCTACACACTAATCGATTTGGGATTTGGGATTAGCATGAAGCCTCTCACTGATCCAATCTGTGAGAATGGATTGGCATGCCACCTCTCACTAATCGGATTCCTTGGTCCAAGGATTAGCATGCGCAACCTCTCATTAATCTATTCCTTGGGATCAAAATAGTGTGAGACTGCATAGAGAGAGGCTAAAGCTTGTACAAAGCAATGAGTAAATGAAATGTTTTTTCCAACTCTCTAATCCTTTGATTGTGAATTATTAGTAACATATATTGTTGTGATATGAGGGATTTTCTTGCAAACATCGGTTACTTCTATGCAAAACAATTTTGCATTAATATTTAACATTTTCTAGTAGTGACATGGGAGTGACATAAAAGCTGCAATATGCAAGGTAAGGGAGAGCAAAAAAGCAAGAAAAAAACGTCCATGACATTGCTTTTTGGGTGCTTTAAAATTGACTCTCAACTCTTTATATTATAAAAGACATTCTCAAGTCTACATGCATAATCTAGCATTGTAGGATTTCATTTCAAAAACTACATGACACATGCAAAGGTTGGAGTGCATCTATCAAGGGTTTTGTTCAACATACCATTTTTGGTCGTGTGTAGAAGCTAGCAGCATGGGTTTATTGTTTTACTACACTGTCCTCTCTCTCTCCCCCACTTTTCTATTTTGAATTCTCAAATAGAAGCCATGAGACTCTCAACCAAGACTTCTACAGACAACACTCAACCACCATACACAACTGACTGCAATGCGTTTACATTAACCACAAGCAATGATTATTTACAATAGCTAACGTGCGGCTCAGCAAAGTTACGTTGACTGAAAATAGAGAGTTGGAACAAACAATGCAGGAAAAGCTCAAAACAAAAAACGATTCAATGTTAGAGCAGGACGCAAGCATTCAACCGCATATGAGATAAATGACACCGATGATAAAGCTACAGAGCCGGCTAATGACACAACAAGCAAGTCGCTAAGAGTCATGCCATGAAGCATGTTGGTGAACTATTTGTTCTCATTTTATTATTTGTAGTTCCACATTTTTAAGGGCTAAAATCACAATTTATGACGGCCAACCTCCTTGTAAGGGTGCTGCAATGATATCAACCAACCAAGCAAGTCGACACATAGGCTTCAAGCAGATTGATTCTCCAAAAGCTTTGATAGGTAGTTGCAATGTAGCTCATGTTCCATATGAACTGATTGTGCTCAAGAGGCACAAGAGGCTCGACGTGCATGCTACATCAAGTGGAACAAGGCTCGAGGTGCATGCTGCATCTCTCTCTCTCTCTCTCTCTCTCTCTCTCTCTCTCTCTACCCTCTTAGGAGCTACTCGCCACCTAGCCACCCTCATGCTCGTCCCCGACCGCTACCCTAGCCCTCTTCGCCTTGCATCTCTCAGCCACCATGCTCCTCCTCTCTTCCATGCTTCTCTCCTTCACCACCCTGCTCCTCTCGACCATGCTCCTCCCTCATCTCCCCGTCTAGCCTTGCTCCTCCCCGCCATGATCTCTACCACTCGCCTACTCTAGTCTTGCAGCCCATCGACAGCCCTCCCTGGTCTGTCGTGACGCAAGCGGTAGCTTGTGAGCTGTCCTCAATCCGTCGCCACACCCATCAACCCCTTGCCACATCCGGTTCATTGCAGGCCTGCCGAAGCTCCCAGTCTGTGCATATCATTGTGCAAATCTCCCTTGGCCGTACTGCAATTGATGCTTCCTTCCAATCGTTCTTGATACTTGCCGTTGTGCGCTTCACTCCTTGACTTACTTCCTTGGCATCCAGCAATTCATCCATCCCACTCATTCGTCCACCCCGCACTCTTGTACCATCGCGGGCTGCCCCACCTCGAACCTTTCCTTTTCTTGCACCTACGTGTCTCGCCATGGCAGCAGCGGTAACATGTCCCGCCATGGCAATAGCCCTCGCCCCCTGGTGAATGAACCTGCGCCTGCAGCTTTGAGAGGCCACCTCTAGCACCCACACACCTTTCAAGGCCTGCAAGGCTACCAACAAAGGCCTCGGGAGGCCCCTATCACCCTCAGCTCTCCACCAACCACCAAGGTCTCTGACTCACAGCTCTTGCTAGCTCCAAACCAGCAAGAACAGCAAGAAAATCAAGAACGTCAACACCATCACCAAGAAAGTGTAGAGAGGAAAGCTCCACCAACCAATGCAATAGTAGAAAGTCAAAGAAAGGGCAAAGAAGGATTACCAGCACATTTGAAGGTCCCCGGAGCAACAACTACCCTTTTTTTTTCCTCTCTGAAACAGTACATAAACAGTGTATAGATTCCTATTTTGGAAATGACGACACGAAGCTATACAAAAGCCCTTGAAAGTGCAATGACAGCTTACATGGCAGGATCACCACCCAAAAACACCTCTGAGGTTCTGACTCACCTTAGTAAATTTTGTATGCCTTGATTGAGAAAGTAGAAGCCTAGAGACCACCACCATGGCATTGATGGTAGAGAAAGCATATATTGACAAGACACTCAATGAAGTCAAGAAGCAAGGAGGGCGTAAGCAGGCTGAATGGAGAAAGGAGAGAAACAAGAAGGATGAGTGGGAGAAGGAGAAGGTAGTGTGGGAAGCTAAAAAGACCAGCTCAATGACAAAATGCAAGTCATGGGAACAGAATTACAGCAACTAAGAGACACGCAAGGAGCACCGGAAGGGGCACACAAGGTAGTGGAAGAGCTAAAATTTGAGAATGAGAAGCTCAAGAAGGAGATGGCAACCTTGCAGACAACCGTACAAGGAAAGATGCTGAATTTACTCAGCAAATCAAAAGGGAACACAGATACATTAGAATGGAAGAATGTGGTTAACAAAGGTGCAACAGCCCCCAAGAAAGAGAGCATCTCTGAGGCTCCTCTAATAAGACTTTGAGTGTCTTGTTAGAGGCGTAACAGTTGGAGATACCGGGGAGATACCCTTATGTCAAATGCCAAAACCTTGTTCACCAAGATGGGAGTCAACCTCACATGCGAGATAGCATGGAGAGTTGGCGAAGTTGAGGCACCAACAAGACCCCTTATAATGAAACTCTGAACAGCAATGGATAGGTCCACCCTCATGAGCATGAGGGCAACCTTGAAAGAGACAAGAATATATTTGGATGATGACCTCACATTGCTACAGCAGGAGCATCGCAGAAAGGAAATGATGCATGTTATGGCAGCAAAAGATACAGGCAAATGGGCTGCCTATAGAGATGGAAAAGTGACTATTAGAGAGAGAATAGAAAGAGGTGAAAGGGAAGAAAAGGAAGAGGGAGAAATGGACAGCACATGATGGTGCCAGAACCAGGAGATGAGGGCAAAGGAGGGGCTGAGAATAGCAGTGTGGAATTGCAATGGTACCCCTCTGCTCCGATCCAGGAGGTTTCTTGGAAACATACACCGATAGAGACATGATCTTCTACACTGAGACCCATGAAAGCCTTGAAAGAGGACTTTCGACAGTGACAGGATATATCTGGGAATCATCCCATAGGAAGGAGATGAGGCGAGATAGTGGGATATGGGGTTCGGGAGGCATGGCTATCCTTTTCAGAGCACACCTAAGACCACTCATACTTATGATCCGGAGAGAGGAACACGCACGACATATGTGGGTGCGAGATGAGCTACCAGATACGCGTCCTATTTTCATTGCAGTGTGTTACTTTCCCCCAAACACATCATCCTACACACATTAAGTCACTACTGATGGGCACAACCTATATGAGACTATTCATGATGACATCACAGAGCTTTCTAGATAGAGGGATACTCTCCTCCTTGTTGACTTCAATGCACGTACTCAAAACAGATGAGTTGGCTTGCTAGATGTCGATGATGATTCCCTCATAGTATCAGAGAAGGATGAAGCAAAGTTGGGGATTGTGAGGCAGTCGGCAGATGAAGATACACTAGTGCCAACTTACGAGAGGCATCTATTCGAGTTGGGGGCTATCCACAACCTGATCATATATAATGTTCTCCAAAGATGGCCATCATCTAGTGGGCTCACTTGTTTCCCACATGGCGGGGGGAGAAGAGGGGGAGAACCACAATGGACTACCTATTGAGCCCACTAGCCTTTGTCTCACGGATATGCAATTTTACTGTACCTCCCCCTCCACTTGGAGTCGGCCAATCATACCTTGCTTTCCGTATCTCGACCGCCATGCCAATCATAGGAGAGGCCCCCCGCCACCACTCGCATTCAGATCCATTTTTATCGCAATCTTGACCCAGTGTACGTGAGCCACCTGGCCTTGGAACTTCCAATCTTACTCGGAGATGATATGGACCTCGTCCATGCCTCAAATACCCTTGTCTCAGTGATACACGATGTTGCCGCCAGATCCTTTCCCATGACTCGATTTGCACATGTCCCAGATAGGAAGATAGCCCAAAACCCCTGGTTTGATGAGCCCACCTCCCACGTGAGCGAGCACTGGGACATTTGCCTTCGCCAAAGGCATAGCGGATCTCATGCCGAGTGGCACAACATAAGAAGCGGGCTTTCCTCATACATAGGATGGATGAGGTGATCAAATCCTTGCGCGGAGGAGATCCTACTACAGGCTGGGAGATCCTATGGGAGGGGAAACCGCGCATCCCCATCACAGATCCAGCAGTTTAGCACACAAATGCACCCTCCCTCTATGATGTCCCAGACCCACCACGTGTCACCTTTTTACTACACAAAATGTACGGGTTTTCCTTATTCGGCTTCATAACCGGAGATCACCATACCATGAGGGACTAATCACTTTCCTACTGCACGAAGAGATTATGTAGCCGTGGGAGCTTCTTGAGGTCTTACGAAAGCATCCACTTGTGGTGTATTCTTTGTTGCTCTTTTGCCCTTATCCTATGCTTTGTTGCTATCATTTCAAGATTACAATGGCCCATGAAGGCAGCTAGTAATGTTGTGAGCTGCCAATGAACTTAATATTGTCCGTAACCTCTGGCAATTTCATAATGATCTGAGCATCTTTAGCAATCCAAAAGGCAAAATTCTAGGTTCTAAGAATGCCAACCTATTGGTAATTGGATTACAAATCTCCTCCATCTGCTCTCTTTGTCTATTTGATCTTCAATCCCTAAGTACTTGCAATGTTTTCACATGTCATCACCTCCTCGCCCATGTTACTTTTTAAATGACCAGTTTAGGGCTGTCATAGAGATAAGAAAATGATAGACCATATTAAGTATTAATAAATTGAGTGTGTTAAGAAGAGGTTAACATGAAGCAACCACATGAATTTCTTGATGAAGGATCTAAACACTTTGTAGCTGATTGAAGAAGACACACAAAGGTCTCAAGCAGTCCCCACACGGGCCTAGTATGGCAAGGTTGACTCTTATTTTAGAAAACGAGCATTCACAAAGAGTGAACTTAATTGTGGAGTGTATGTGAAGAGAAATGCAGATGCACTCACTATCATAGCACCCTATGTGAAGAGATATATGCAGATGCTCTCACTATCATAGCACTCTATGTGGATGACCTCATGCTATTAGATAGCAACAAGAAACGAACCAAGGACATCAAGGTCGATCTTTGCATATAGTTTGAAATGCATGATTTGGGTTTCTTAGATTACATCCTACATGTTGACATTGAGCAGATGCCGGTATGCATACTTTGTAGTCAAATCAAATACATGGAATCCTTATTAGAGCAGTTCAAATTTTGGATGCCATACCTCTAAGTAAACTTATTGGGATTGAACATAATATGAAAAAAATGGAGGGTGTGCCATTTTTAATATCACACTATATTGGCAAGTCATTGGCAAGCTGATATCAAAATGCAAACTAACTAGGTAGGTGTTCCCAAGTAGACGTGCCACTTAACATCTTTGAAAATCTGGTGTAGAATTTGATGTTTCTGACATGGTGGCACGTTTGGAGCGGGCCAAAACCCCCCAAATGATTTTTGAAACGCTAAGAATCTTGGAGGCCCGCCTCAAAAAAAATAGTACAACAGAATGCAATTTGGCCAGTTAGACACTGAAATGGATACCCGAAGGCCCGAAAAAGGCCCCTAAAAAAATTGCCCAGCAAGACGAAATTTGGTTAGTTGGACAAGTCCAACTGGCCAAATCGTGTTTTGTGTCAACGTTTCAAAAGTCGTTTAAAGGGGTTTAGGCACGCGCCAGTGATCTGAAAAACATCACATTCTACACTAAAAAATCACGTACGTCAAATATGATAAATGAAAAAGATATCCGTATTGAAAGCAAGCTCAATTTTTTTCATTTTTCCTCCTTTTTGTGATTTTTCCTACGTTACGTAAGCCCTCCTCTAATTCGTGGAGGGCTATTTTTCTTCTGGGCTAAAAGGCCCCAAAATGAGCTCTGAAATTTTCTAATGCATTGATGAGATGAAGCTAGTACAAGGGGGTGGATTTCATTGTATGCAACATTATCTTTACAACCTCTAGGGTCGTTCAAGCATGTAGAGATTGGTGCTTTTGTTACTCTATCACTCTCCATCTATCAATATGCCTCACAAGACTAGGTTGCTCCATACATCCACAGGGTTCCCGTGCCCACTCCTTACAGACATTCTAGTATCTTCAAGCTCGGCCCTAGAAGTAGCTTCGTATGCGAGGCAATAATGCTTGGTTGATGAGGAAAAAATGAGATTCCATAGCTCTAACCAATAAGGCAAATATAATCTCTAAAACCAAGTGCACTCTAGCGAATAGAGAAATACCTTGATTGAGTTATTAACCTTAGTAAACCTACGATATTATGCTAGTTCTAGGCCTATTTTTAAATATATGCATGTGTAGATGGCTCATGGGAAATTTTGTATTAGATAAAATAAAATAATTTATTTGTTATTTATTTTGTCATATTTAGGTTGGAATATTAATTTAATTCAAAAGTCTACACAAATTGAAATCAAAAAGTTGTTTTCAGTTTTTCTTTGCTGTTTCATAGCTTTTTAGCAATTCTTATTTTCAACTATTTAGAACTAAATGTTAGCTTGCTTCTTTATTCATTCTTGCATGGTGTTGTTCAAATGTAGCTTGTGCGTGTTTCCACCGACCTCACATCTTTCATGTTCCCCATAGCTAGTAAAAATCCTTCTGCTCCTAGTGTTCCACATTTTGAACTAGAAGCAGATCTCGTGATTTCTAGCACCTACCCCTCTCCAAAACGTAGTTCATGAATCCTCTCACTATCATGCCCTTCTTTTCCTATTTCAATTTTACATGTTTGCTTTTTGGCTCAATGTTCACTCTTCATTTGATCCCTACCAACTCCAAAAGTTCACTGTAACAATTCCACTCCCAAAAAAATATCCTCATTTTGACCATAATCCATTGGTGCAAAACCCTTCAGAAAGAGTCGTTTGGTGGCGAAATCCATGTGCCTACTCTGCAAGTAGGTCCGAATCAGCGAAAAAGTTGTTCCGTCTATTGAGGGCCTAGCTGTTCTTATTGAGTATCCGGATGTACACAAGTGGAAAAGTACCTAACACCAATTCGGTCATGTATGTTGTTCTTAATGAGCAGGCTATGCCAATAGTACTTTCACAACAGGCTTGAGATCCTGTCAACACCACCTCCTCTCCCTCATATCCAAGCTAAAGGGAAGAAGTTTGTAGGCAAGCAAGGCCAGCTCCTTACTCGAATGACTCTTCTTATCAGTGCTTGATCCTGTTCTTTGATGTCAAATTCAGCTCGCACTTCCAGGCATGTCTTACAGGTCTTCCATAAGCATCTCCATTGAGCCAGCCCTCTAGCTTGTTTCCATGCCTTTGGGTGCATCTCCAACAGCAGCCTGCCATCTACACAAACAGCCCAAGACAACCAAAGAGAGACATTGAGCCAGCCCTCTAGCTTGTGGCCATGCCTTTGGGTGCATCTCCAACAGCAGCCTGCCATCTACACAAACAGCCCAAGACCACCAAAGCTCTGTTTGAGGGCCAAATTGCCATTTCCATTTCATGGAGTGCCCATGTGTTCTTCCATGTCCATGTCACCACTTCAGAATTTTAAACTTGAACAAGGAAGCGAGAAAACATTTGTGTATCAATCCAAATCCTTTCATTTCACCGGACCACTTGCAAAATAAGGCATCACATTTGGAGCCACCCCAGGCCCTCCGTCAGTTTAAAGGGAAAGTGATTTTCCATGCAACGTGGTAGTATGCACCCTCTTTGTCCCATTTCCATCTGCCCATAAAAGTCAAGGACAGAATAAACCATTGGGTTTGATCATATTCCAAGTACTACTAGACACAAACCATAGATGCGGTGAGATTGAGTCACAGAACAGTGGTTTTGGGGCCCAAGTGACTTGTTTTGCCGATAAGCTTTCTTTCCATTGCTAAACGTTGAAAGTGTGATCCCTCTTCTATAAGCATAAAAGCAAATTCCTTGGCAAGACTACTGAGGGAAAGAGTCCCTCTAGCACAGCAGACATGTTTTTATACCTTAATTTCACTACCGACATAGGAGGATCTTGTGCCATAGCAGAAGTTTGTCCCCCTGCAACCTGCAGAATTCTTTTCATGATGTTCCAGGTGCAAATATATTCAGATTTCTCCTTAGGCACCCAAGCAAGTGGGAATAAGCTTGATCCTAAATGCAACGCCCTGGGCAAGGGGCTTATCTATGCAGGCACTTGCACACACATACACTTTTAGTTTTTGTGAAGAGCAGTACCTCATTTATTAAAAATGTACATTCATAGCTGCCCTAGAAGCGAGCAGCTACCACTCAAAACTAAAAACATTGATTAAACACTTCCAGCTGGGCCAGAGGAAGATCTCCAAGAGAATGCACATCTTGGAGAGATTTGTGCAGGGAGGAACGGATGAAGTGGTAAAAATCCATTGGACAGTGCTCACATAGTCGAATGTTACAGGCATGATATAAGGACGACAAAGCCCAATAGTGACACCAGCAAAAGAACTGAACACAGGCCGGTGTAGAGGCATATCTACCAAATAACCAAAACTGCCTACCAAAAGAAACAAGCACGCAGATGAGTCCCCAGTCTAGGAAGAAGATTCCAAGCAACAGAACAGGTCCAAACAAGATGCAAGACAATCTCTCTGGGGCAAGGGGGCAAGCCGAAGAGGATATACGCCTGACAGTCAATCGAGAACCCACCGGTAATGCATCTACCAAACAATGCCATAAGAAAGCCCGCTGCCTGAGAGGAAGTTTATAGCTCCAAATGCGCCAAAGACAAACATTCCACCATGTAAGAGACTTGCCAAGATGCCAGAATTGATTCCCATGCTCCTAAATCCATAGCAATGGAAGTAAAAGTAGAATAAGCTTCATGCTAGAAAGAAAGAAAGAAAGAAATTTTATTAGAGTCTTCGGAAGACTGATGGGTCTATGAGACTGAAAGAAAACTTGATACAAATCCCAATAAGGGTGGAGCTACTAAAACGAGCATCATCACCCGTGCTGAATCCTAAGTCTGATCATACATAATCAAATACATCTGGGTATGACAGTGAAAAGAAAAAAGACTGGAGCGGAACGTAATCCTCCATATGTCATGTCGCCCTGGCTGGTGCATAGCCGGTGATGGGGCGCTGGCGTCCATCAAGGGGTCCCATGCGTCTCGGTCTCCTGGAGGAGGCTCGACGCAAGACCAGAGCCACCATGACTCCTGTGGGACGTATCTCGGGTCTAAACAATGACGGGAGGTCCCCCAGACCGATCTGTGTGTCCCCTTGATGTCTTGTGTGTCATGCTGCAATCGTCGGGTCGGGGTCTCTGTCACGTCTGCGGCAAGAGACTAGACGATCAATGTCACTCAATGGGAAGAACTCTGTGATCCTACTCTGAGAGGTGTCTGATGGTGTGGCCAAGCCCTGTCGCCTAAGTAAGTACTCTTTGTGTCGGACCCCCTCGTGAATGAAGGCCGTGAGGCATCTCTGATCTAGGTAGGCGAGGAATCTGGAAAGAAGCCCGAAGCCGTCTTTGAAGAGACAGTGGTAGCGGCCTCGGATCTCGTAGTACACTGGGCGCCTGAAAATTAAATGCTCCTCCGACTCAACCTCCTGACAGTTGCACAATATGCATATGTGATGCTTCCTAGGGATCCCCTCTGCTCTGTCGCTCTCTATGCGGAGGCAGTATGATGATACCCAAAACTGTCCGATGGAGATCCATAGTAAGTGAGGCATATGAAGCTCAATGTACCCTGGTGGTGTGATGAATCCCTCCTCTAAAATACGAAGACAGTGATCTCTATAGAAACTCAGCTTCACTAGAAGCTCCCTCGACTCCAACCAGGTCCTAAAGGTGTGTAGCTGCAGGAGATCCTCTCGAATGACCTGGCTGGTATGTGGCCCGATCGGGATGGTGGGTGGGAGTACCGGAGGGGCATCTAAACTGTACTAAAAAGGAGGTATCCTATTGATGTGAAACCCTAGTCTCACAAACCATTTATGAGTTCATGCATACCAACATCGCTCGTCTCCCTCTGCTACCAACCTCATGGAGGAATCGAGAGCTAACCATGGCAACCTTTGTCTCCCTGATGTGCAGTTCCCATATGATCTAACCGGGTGTAGATATGTGATGTTCTAAAAGGCTGCATCTAGCTGGAGTGGAGAAGCACCAAACTCGGCCTGAATGATGTGATGTGGAACAGATGGTTTCCACCGAATCATCCGTGAGAGCATGAGGATCTGCAAGCGCTCCACCCGTGTCCACTCTATCTCTGACATGTCAGGTCCCCAATAAGGGCTGCCATACATACCGACTAGTCGGGCCAAGGAGTCCAAGAGAAGAGCCTTGGTCCGAGGGTCCTGAAAGTGTGAGTGGAAGCATTGTCTCTCTAGCCGAGCCAGTGAGGCGTATCCTCTGCTCAATCTGGCCTGCATCGCTAGTCTCATCGTGAAGATCGGACCAGAGAAGATGACCCCCAAGTAAGTGTATGAGGATACGATCTCAACTGGTGACCCACTGAAAGTAAACTGTTTTCGTTGCATGATTGCTCGAGAGGTGTTAAAGATCATGACCTTGGTCTTGCCAAGGTTGACCTCCAAATCATGGGATAGACAAAAAGCCTGCAGTGCATCCAGGTGTCGCTGGACCCCTCGGGTGTGGACGACAAGAGTGCCACGTCATCTACATAAAGAAGAATCCTGGTAATGATCCCGGCAAGTGAGCAACCGGTCTCTCCAAATGCCCCATGAAAGTCAGCTCATCAATGTAGAGGCCAAACAAGGTTGGTGATAAGAGACAACCCTGTTTGACCCCTATGGTACTCAAGATCTCATCTGTCCAACCTACGCTTGTCCGAACTCGGCCTGAGACTCTCATTAAGTGCCATGACTGCCCAGATGATCTCCTAATCAAATCCCAATGTCTGTAGGCGTGTGATGAGACAAGCTCGAGGTACTATGTCAAAGGCTTTGCGGAAATCCACAAAGCAACAATATACCCTTTCCTTCCGTGATCTGGCCTTCTCAATAACACTCCTGAGTGTGAGTATGTGATCCATAGTCCCATGGTCTCGCCTGAAACCGGCCTGACCCTCTACTCTGAGCCCTCTCATCTCTGCGAACAGGCTGACCAACGCATCCAATACAGCTGCATAGATCTTGGACATCACATGTCCAATCATGATAGTCCTGTAGTTACTCGGGTCCATGGGATCCCCTACCTTGTGGATGGGGATGATGGTGTTGAGTGTCCAAGTGCGGGGGAAGCCAAGGCAAACAGCGTCATTGAATAGCTTTGCTAGGATCGGGGCTAAAGTGTTGATCCCATATGCGATAAACTCACTGCATAGCCCCTCGTGATCCTTAGCTCGACCATTGTGCAGTTTCGATGTCGCGTTCTTGACCCCCCCTCTAGTGAACAACGTGCAAGTGGTGGGGCGAGATGCGTGTGAGATATGGAGTGGGCTGGTGTGGGACATCATAAAGATGGTGTGCATACATGTGTCACACTCTCGTGTTGGTGAGGGGTGATGGAGACCTACGCTCAAGGAATCTCCACCAAAAATCCTTAGAGTTGTTGCTGTACAAGATGTTCAGCAGCTCCTCCTCATTTCGACGAAGAAATGCCTGCTTCTTCCGATGTACAAGACGTCGGTACTTGCGTACCGTGTCTGGTGTGTTCGGGAGGTGACATCTGGTTTCAAGTCGGAGCTGTCGGCGATAAGCCTTGCACTCCTCATCGTACCAGTTGTTGCAGGGTACAGAACCAAGAGGTGGTGGTCTAGTGGATTGTGTGGTGTGGGGAAAAATTTGGAGGGCAGCCTTGTGGAGTGTGCGACTAATCACGGCAGCACGGTCCTCTATGAGTGGTGTGTGATCGATGTAGATTAGTCTGGGGAGAGGCTATGATCAAAGTGTATGTCGTGGTAGGTGTCGTGCTTCCTATGTGGTGTGTGTGGTGTGGCTAAGCCTGGGGTGGCGATAGTGAAGAATAGATATGTGTGATCAGCTCCTAGAGGGAGTGGTGCTACAGTGAAGTCGGTGATACATGAAGTGAAGGTAGGGGATCCCACGATGTAATCTACTACACTAGTGCCCCCCCCGTGTGGGAAGCAAGTAAAACCACCAGAGGAGGGCCATAGGTCAAGCCCGTTGTAGATGATGAGATCATGCATCCTGCCCAGATCAAGGAGCGCGTGTCCATATGGTGTAACAGGCCCGTGTCGGTCCGATGAGGTCCTGGTCATACCTGCTCTGTCTAGGTCCATGTCTGGTAGCATCATAGAGTCGTCTCAGAAGTCCAGGAGTGGTGCCTGGCACGTGCTCGTCCTGGCGTTGAAGTCCCCAACAAGGAGAACTTTCCCGTGGGCTAAAAGGTATGTGATATCCTGATGTAAGGGTGCATATGGCGATGTGTCACCCTCCTCTCATGCCACTCTAGTGAAGTGGGATGTGTATGGCGGAAAGAAGCATATTGCTATGAAAAGGTCACGGGTGTCTGTGCGTCGGATCTGGATCCACATGAATCGAGAGTGTGTGTCCTCCCTCTCAATGGAGATGGCTCTAGCGAGGGAAGACCTGTATAATATTGCGACCCTGCCTGATCCTCGGACTCCTCCTGTATCCCTCGTCTAATCCCTAAAGGCTGACTCCCATGTGTAGCCACTGACTATCGGTAGTGGACGCTCTGGGCTCTGGTGTATCTCCGTGTAAAAGACTATGTCTCGTCCTGTATAAGACTCCGGGAAGTTCCCTGGGTCCAACCATAAGGTACCATTACAGTTCCAAATGGTGCAAGCTAGGGTCTCGAAAACCTGAGTCTCATAGGCCCCGTCTCCCTAGGGCGTACACGAGGGAGCCCGACGGGTGCCGGTCAACAACCTACCATCTCGGACCACGGCCCATTTTCTCTCCTTATGGACAACATCCCGCTGCTGCAGAAGAACTCGTTGCTCCTCAATCTGTAGTGGTGTCAAATCCTCGTCCATGGACAGGGTGGGATGCTCTCGTAAGACCGGTCGACGTCAGAGTGTCGCTAGTCGAGCATGTGAATCTCTGAAGCGAATGACTAGGGGCTACCCTCGGTTGGGGTCTCTCCCAACACGCCATGCTCCCTCTATGCCATGGTCGGGAACCCCCATGGTGGTGATTACATAGGTGATCGCCTCCTCCATGGGCGTCGTAGTGGTGCTAGTGCTGTCTCGCGTGATCCCTCGTATCCGGATGTTGAGGGCCTTCGAAGCCCTCTGCTGTTGCTCCTGTATGGCGACTGAAACAGTTGCCTTTGCGGACTCCCGTTTCGCCACGTCCACCCATCTAGTCGTCTCCGACTGTATCGTGGCTATCTGTGCCTCCATCTCTGTGACTGGGGTCCCTCCAGGCGCTGCTCTGAGGGTCCCGAGCTCCTCTCGAAGCTGTGTGATGTCGTGTCTGAGCCCCTGGATAAGGGTCCCCTACTCGTGTATAATGCGGGCCTGCTCCTGGGTGTATCGGGCCTGCTCCTGGGTGTATCGGGCCTACTCCTGGGTGTAATGTGTCAGCTCTGCTTGACGGGCCCGGATGCTGTGTATCTCAGCCAATAGGGAGTCCCAAGCATCTGGTGGGGACCTAAGATATCCTGGTCCAGGTGGGAACTGGATCTGGAGAGGGGTTGGAATGAAGGTGGGCTGCTGAGGTTGTACTGAGGGTGGGGACGTTGTGATCTAGGCAGGGGAGTGGTATGTAGGAGTACTGAGGCCGGACGAGGTGATGAAGGGTGGCTGACTGAGAGGTAGAGGTGATACAAGGGGAAAGAACTGTGGAACCGTGGCCGGTGGGGCTAGTGGTGAGGCTACTGGAGAGGAGACCTGTGATGATGATGCAGGAGAGGGGGAGGAGAGAGGTGGTGTAGATGATGAGGCGGATGATGGTGGTGAAATAGTGGTGGTAACCATAGCGGTCGAGGATGTAGTGAACGGCATGGGCTTTGGGTGGGCCCCTTTCTTCTGGGCCGCAGTGCTGTCCACTGTCAAACCGCTCCGGTTGCTGCATTTGTTGAAGTCCTCCAGATTGAGTTGCTTTTGTGTTTTTCCCTTGTCACCATTCCCCTTCCCCATCTCCTCGCGTATGTAAATTTGGACCGAAGGGTCTCTCGCCTAGTCTCCTGTCTTCATCCCCCTGTTCCCTTCATTATGGGGAAGGCAGAAGCGGGCAAAGAAAGGATTGCAGGAGGTCGGAGCTGCAAGCGGGGAGAGAGAGAGAGAGAGAGAGAGAGAGAGAGAGAGAGAGAGAGAATTTATAATAAATAATAAAAATTAAAAAAAAGTCAGGGCTAGAAAGAATGAAAAAAAAAGTCGGGGCTAGAAAAAAAAAGTCAGGACTAGAGAGAGAAGAAAAAAAAAAAGTCGGGGCTAGAGAGAGAGAGAGAGAGAGAGAATCAGGGCTGCAAGTGGAGCGGTTAAGCGGGGAGTGAGCGAGTGGTGAGCGGGGGGGCTGAGTAGAGGGGTGAGCCAGGGGCTGAGCGGGGGGGTTGAGCAAGGGGCTGCGGGGGCTGAGCGGAGGGGTGCGAGGGGGTGAGCGGGGGGACTGAGCGAGGGGGAGAGCGGGAGGGTTGAGGGAGGGGGTGAGCAGGGGGGCTGCGGGAGCTGAGCGGAGGGGTGAGAGGAGGGGTGCAAGGGGGTGAGCAGGAGGGCTGCGGAGGGCTGAGAGAGAGAGGAGGGGTCCAAGGGGTGAGCGGGGGGCCAGCGGAGGGGTGCGAGGGGGTGAGCGAGGGGGTGAGCGGGGGGGCCTGAGCGAGGGGGCTGAGCAGAGGGGTGTGAGGGGGCTGAGCGAGGGGTGAGAGGAGAGGGGTGTAGAGGCGGGGGCAAGGGTAGAGGCGGGGGAAGGGTAGGGGGAGGGTAGAAGTGGGGGCAGGGGGAAGAGGACCCGAATTCTTGCTTAGACTTCAAGCGATTCAGCTTTAGCCGTATGTGAGGGGAGCGGGGTAGAGGGAGCGGGGGAGCAGGGAAGGAGGAGCAGGCTGAGAGGGGAGGAGGCGGGCTGAGAGGGAGAGGAGGGGGAGGAAGGGAGAGGCTGAGGGAGGGGGAGGGGGAGAGGCTGAGAGATCTCCAAATTACAAATAAGTCTCTGATCAAACCTCCAATCCTTTAGAGGAAGAGTAGTAAACAGGTGAGGGATAGGCTAAAGAGGTTGCAGCATAGTCGTGAGAATGCACCAAATAGACCTGTGATGCAAACCCTATCTCCTGGCCTGAGGAAAAGCAAGTATGGAGCCTTGGTCGTCCATGACATTATCACTGTAGAAATGTCAAAACGATGCAAGAAATATGCCTTTCCAAGCTAAAGATGTGCTGCTGTCCCTAAACCCTGGTATTCCAAGCTGTCTTTGCTGTCTATATTTAAATCTTGGTCTTTCAAACTCTCTTTGCAGCCTGGTTTTTGCTTTTTGCTGGGCCATTTTCTTGGCTGAAATGGATACAGTTCAATACAAAAGGGATGACCTCAAACATCGCAGGTATTGGTTGCAGAAGATCCAGAACAATGCCTCGATCGTGAACTGCAGCCTTTTGCTGGTACATTGCAGGAAGGGTTTTCTGAAATTAATCAAGCATGGGGTGAAGAACCTGTGCCAGAGTTTCATGTTTCTGTTCCGGGTCAAGTTCTTTATGCCCCCGTCATGAGCCTGGCCCAAAAAGCAGTTGTTTTGTTCTTTCCAGGAAGGATGCCTGTGCAACATAGCAATGGCTAAAATCTCTCTTGAAAGGATGCTATATTGCAGACTGTTACAAGGCTACTAGGGGATTTTATGAGGTTATTTTAATAGATACCCAATATAAGCAAATAGTTGTTGGAGAATCCCCTTTATTTTTTGGAAATAAATTGGTCGTGGATGTATATCCTCGGATTCCTACCAAGGATTACCACCCTGGAAGTGGTTAATTCACCTCTATTTTGCAGGCCAGATTTGCCATATTGGATAGAGACTTTGGGCAAAGGCCCACTCACTCCTAGCAATGGTAACCGTTCTTGTGTGTTATCGGATACTGATAGGCACACTCTCCCACGCGTTAGATATGCCAGGTATACCTTCACATCAAGTTTTCTTTAAATCGAAATGGGACAATTTTGCAGTGTTTTGAGTGTGGCAAGTTTGGGCATATGCAATCAGAGTGCCCCTAGCTATTGTTGAAGCCTCTTCCTGTAGATGCAGCCTCTAATGATATTTCTTTGCCAAGGCCTGCTGGCATGCAATGAACTCATGCCTTGGGGGCTGCATGCCCACCTAAGGGTTAATGATAAGGGTAAGGCTAAAGTGCCTTCTACAACTTCCAAGACAATGGATAAAATGGCAGTTGGGGAGAAAGCATCTTCTGATTGGCAGTAACCTAAGAAACCGCTCAAGCCGAGACCTAGGGCTAGTAAAAACTGGACAAAGACTTCATCCTCTTCTAAGGAGTGTGTTCCTTTTGTCAGCCAGGGTGATGTAGATGATTCTTTCTTTTTCCTCAAGAACTCGGAATCTTATGTTTGGTATCGTATGCAGGCAATTGACTTATTTGGTCTTGCAGTTGGGCTCAAAGTGAATTTGACTAAATCCATACTCCTGCCCTTGCATCAGTGTGACTGGCATCACCTTTTATGGCCTGGCCTCTTGCTGCCCTCTGATCAGATAGTGTGTCATTTAGGCTACCCAATTGGGTGGCATATCTCTTTGATATAAGAGCGACTTTGGGTTCTCCAAAAGCTCTTTCATAAGATAGATTATTGGGAAATGTCCACTTGGCCACTACCATTGCATGTTTGTCTCCGGATACTGCAGTCCATTCTCATAGCATACGTGCAGTGTTATTTGCCGCTTATTCCTCGGTCTTTTTCGGACATTGAGAAATTTATATCCAAGGTTATGGAATGCCTTTGGTGCACTAAAACTGGCGCTTGATCTTCTCTAATGCAATTATGTCTGTTTGCCCAAGATGCATGGGGGTTTGAACATCTTAAACATTCATACTCATGTGTTAGCCTGTAAGACCATGCGTTTGCTTACCTTTTTGGAGCAATGTCAGCCACAGGCAATTATGCTTTCTTGTTTGATTGGCACTCTCATCGTATTCCTGGGTGTCCATTTTCTACTCGCTTGATTTGGGATTGGCAGCAGCTCTTGGCTCATCTTCATGGACAGACTGTCCCGCAGACCTTGGGAATAGCCTTTGATTGCAGAGTATCCACTGGGCATTTCCATGCTCGTATTCTTGGTATCCATTTTCTACTCATTTCATTTGGGATTGGCAGCAGCTCTTGGCTCATCTTCATGGACAGACCGTCCCCGAGACCTTGGGAACACCCAGCAGAGTATTGACTGGAGCTGTATCTTTGTTCCTCTTTAAGAGAGCTCGCAAACCACAGTTTAGGTAAGGCAACAGGAGTTTGAAAAACAGACTTTATAAACAGCAAAACAGCAGAGGCTAACTGAGCTTATAAACAGCAGGCCATACAGAGGGAGGTATGAGAGTAGTTAGAACAAGTAAAAACCAGAGGCTATAAACAGGCGAAGCACAAGTGACAACAGAAGAATTACGCACATTCCAGAGAAGGAAAATCCCAGAGAGCCCTTATACACACCCCACGGGCAATAGCAAAAACAGGCAGATAATGGCTACAAAAAGAGAGCATAGTCCAGGAGTTGTCACAGATGAGAATCCAGAGCATGACGACCTGCATGCAGGGCAAACACAGAATGGGCCATACAGGATGCGACAGCAAGGACAGATGTCCAGGGGGGCTGCACAAACAGGAGGAGGTCGTGACACCTTCTCTCTCTCTCTCTCTCTCTCTCTCTCTCTCTCTCTCATTATGACACCTACTCTGGAGGGGTCATAAACTGTTCCATACTACTCGATCTTTTTCTCCCCTCTGCCTCTCAGTCAGCCCACGCTCCCACACCCTGCTGTGATCGCCTCCTCCAGGCCACTATCATATATATATATATATACCTTTGTAAGACTAGAATAAGTCCAATCACACAAATTTCTAATTTTTGCTGTGATCGCCTCCTCTAGGCCACTATCATCTCCATACCGCACCCATCTCACCCAGTCATCACCCAGAGCCTCCAGTCTCATTCTCACACTTTCAGGCCACGGTCCTTTCAGTTTCCGTTAGAACACGCACGAGCTGACCCATCAAAGGCTTGGGAGTACTTGCTGATGGAGGTCCACAGCATCCGAGAGCACGAGAGGGAGATGTCACGCTTCGCACAGGAGCAGACACGCTTCACCCAAGAGCAGGCACGTCTCATACAAGAGCAGTCTCAGGCTATCCGAGTCCAGGCTGATCTTATTCAGGGGCTCAGACAAGAGATCTCACAGCTCCGACATGAGGTCACTAATATACGTACAGTCCCAAGGAGCACCCCAGTTGTGGAGGCACAGATTGCGAGCATGCAATCTGCCATCGAAAAGACGTCCAGATGGGTCGACGTAGCCAAACGGGAACCTGCAAGGATAATTGTTTTGGCTACCCTCCTGGAGCAGCAACAGAGAGCCAGCAAGGCTCTCAACATCAGAGTACGTGGGATTCCCTGCACTAAGGCTACATCGATGGTAGATGCACAGGCCTTCGTGACCACTACCCTAGGGGCGACTGAGCATAGGATTGAGAGAGCATGGCGGGTTGGGAGGGACCCCAACTGAGAGCAGCCCCTTATCATACGGTTCCATGACACCCAGGTATGACTTTCGGCTTTACGTCGCAGGTCAGCCTTACGAGACCAGCCAGTGATCTCCATGGATGAGAACCTCACTCCACTACAGGTTGAGGGGAGGCGTTTTCTGTTGTAGCAGCGAGATCAGGCCCGCAAGGAGGGAAAGTGAGCAGTAGTACGAGATGGATGACTCCTTACACGCCCCCGTCGGGCACCCACCTCTCCTCCCGCATAGGGAGGCGGGATCTATGAGACCCAGACATCCTCTGGTACCATCTGGAACTGTAATGGTACCTTATGGTCAGAACCAAATCACTTCTCGGAATCCTATACAGGTCACGACCTAGTCTTTCACACAAAGACACATCACAGTCCAGAGCGCCCACTACCAGTAGTCAACGGGTATACATGGGAGTCTGCCTACAGAGATGAGACGAGGGATACAAGAGGGGTTCGAGGGTCAAAAGGAGTCGCAGTCCTTTACCGATCCACACTTTTGAGGGCCATCTCAGTGGAGTAGAGAGATCAACACTCCAGGTTTCTCTAGATCCGGATTCGACACATGGATAGCCGAGATCTGTTTATTGCAATTTGCTACTTCCCCCCCGAGACCTCCCGCTTTGCTAGAGATATTCGAGGAGAGGATGAGACATCCCCATTTGCTGCTCTTTATCAATCCATTGTTGACTTTTCTAGCCGCGGGGAAGTCCTCCTAGTTGGAGACTTCAACACAAGGACACGCACTCGTCAGGCACCACTCCTTGACTTCAAGGATGATTCCACTCTACTGCCAGACATTGATCTTGAGGAGGTAGGTATGCTGCGAGTTTCAGCTGACAGACGAGAACCGCTCACATCTTATGGGCAGGCCCTACTAGACCTCGGCAAGATGCATGATCTCATTATCTATAATGGTCTTGACAGATGGCCCACATCAAGTGGCTTCACTTGCTTTCCACATGGGGGAGGCTGCAGTGTTGTGGACTACATCATGGAATCCCCTGCCTTCACATCTCGCATCACTGATTTTACCGTAGCACCTCTCCCTCCAAGGGCTGATCATACCTATCTTTTCTTTAGCATTTCTACCCCCCGCTGCACAGTACTTTCTACCCCGTTGAGTTCTTACTCCACCTACCATGATATACGTTTTGATCGCGATCACTCACCTACTTACTCTGGCCATCTGTACATACTTCTCGCATACATTGATTTTATACCCCGATTAGAGGACCGCGCTGCCCTAGTCACTCACTCACTACACGAGGCTGCTCTTCATACCTTCCCCCACACCACCCACTCCACCCGCCCACCACCACCTGGGACTGTACCCTGTAATAGCCGGTACGATGATGAGTATAAGGCTTTACGCTGTCAGCTCAGATTAGAAACCAAAAACAATCTTCCGAGCGACCCAAAGACGCTACGCGAGTACTGTCGTCTGGTACGCAAGAAGAAACGTGACTTCGTGCGCCGGAATGGAGGAGCTACTGAACATTCTATTCAGTAACAACTCTAAGGACTTCTGGCGGAGATTTCTAGTGGGACGGTCCCCCCCACCACTCACTGACACTCTGGTGTGGTCTGATTATGCACGCACGCTCTATGATATCCCAAATCAGCCAGCCCCTAACCTATCACATATGCCACGCCCCACATCCTGCACCCTCTTCACTGGTGGGGGGGGGGGGGGGGGGGGGGAGGGTTAAGGATGCCGTAATGAAACTTCATAATGGCCGAGCGAAGGATATGAGGGACTATGCACTGAGTTCATTGCATATGGGATTAACCTCCTAGCCCCAATCTTAGCCAAGCTATTTAATGAAGATGTTTGCTTGGGGTTTCCACACACTTAGACCATCAACACTATCTCACCCATCCACAAGGCAAGGGATCCCATGAACCCGAAGAACTACAGGTTATGATTGGACATGTCATGTCCAAGATTTATGCATGAGTGCTTGACTCTAAGGTCAGCAGATTTGCGAAGTGTCGATTACTCAAAGCAGCGGGACAGGCCGGTTTTAGGCGGGATCATGGGACCATGGACCATATTCTCGCACTCAGATGTATCATCGAGGAGGCGAGGGCACAGAAGCAAAGGGTTTACTGTTGCACTGTGGATTTTCGCAAGGCATTTGACACCGTCCCAAGAGCCCGCCTCATACGATGCCTACAAGATTTGGGTTACGACCAGGAGATCATTTGGGCTATCATGGCACTTTATAAGCGAGTTTCAGGCAAAGTCCGGATAGGATCTCGATGGATAGAGGAGATCATGAGCACGATCAAGGTCAAACAAGGGTGCCCATTATCACCTACCTTGTTTGGCCTCTACATCGACGAGCTCGAGACGGTGATGCAGGCACAGGGTGGGGTAGGTTGCTCTCTCGCGGGCACGCTGATCCGGATATTACTTTACGCAGATGACGTGGCTCTCTTGTCTTCCTCAGCAGAGGGGCTACAAAGACACCTTGAAGCACCACAGTCTTTTTGTGAGTCTCATGATTTGAAGGTCAACTTGGGTAAAACCAAGGTTATGATCTTCAATACATCTCGAGCCGTCATGCGCGATGAGCATTTCACATTTGATGGGTCCCCTGTTGAGCTAGTTTCATCATACACTTATCTTCGAGTGGTCTTTTTCGGACCCATCTTCACTATGAGACCCGCGATGCATGCACGCTTGAGCAGAGGATATGCTTCATTGGCTAGACTAGAGAGGTAGTGCTTCCGCTCTCACTTTCAGGATCCACGGACCAAAGGGTTGCTTTTTGACTCCTTGGTCCGCCCAGCAGGGATGTATGGAAGTCCATGCTGGGGACCAGACTTGTCCAATACAGAGTGGGCTAGGGTGGAGCAGCTACAGGTTCTCACGTTATCACTGATGATCCGTGGTAAGCCATCCGTCCCTCACCAGATCATTCGGGCGGAGTTTGGGTCACCCCCATTACAACTAGATGCTGCATTTCATGTCATTACATATCTGTACCGAAACAGGGAGTATGGGGATTACACATCCGGGCGTAGCAGGATACCATGGCTAGCAATGTTCTCTTCTTATATGCTGATGATATAGTCCTTATATCCTCTTCAGCAGAGGGACTACAGAGAGATCTGGAGACCTTAAAGGTGTTTTGCAGAGAGAGAGATCTGACGGTCAACCTTGGAAAAACTAAGGTTATGATCTTCAACACCTCACGAGCAATGACTAACCGACTCACTTTCACCTATTGTGGTGAACTAGTGGAGATAGTGCAGTCATACACATATTTGGGAGCATTCTTCACAGGACCCATCTTCACTCACATGAGGGCGTAGTGCTTTGGCTAGACTAGAGCAACAGTGTTTCCGGGCACACTTCCAGGATCCACCAACGAAGGGCTGGCTTTTCGACACACTAGTGCGACCGACTGTCATGTATGCAACACCTTTCTAGGGGTGCGATCTTCTAAGGATAGATTGGAGGAGCTTCGAGCGGCTACAGGTGACGATGGGATCCACGATAATCCAATGTAAGCCCTCGGTTCCACATGAGATAGTATAGGCAGAGTTCACCATGACACCTCTCCAAGTTGATGCCATCTTTCAGATAGTGACTTTCATCCACAGAGTGTGGAAATTACTCCATTGGAGACTTCCAAGATTGGCCCTAGAGTCATCCGGATGACTCGTAGAGAGCGGGGTAGACACATGGTATGCACACATATATACATGGCTTGCCAGGCACGGTATCCAGATGGATAGGCTTCCCCCCTTTCAGTACAGCATGGATGCACCTCTTGAGTTGATCCCGCGAGATGCAATCAACCGTATTATACGGTTAGACCTCCTCCAACTTCACACATCCCGGACTTGGGGGGAGGACCAAGAACTCCCCACCAAGACCTAGTTCTATCGCGACCACTTCCTGAGAGTATCACAAGAGGGATTTGTTATCAGACCCCAGTATCTCGAGGATAGAGGAGTATCTCGTGCACTAAGGATTGCCATTGATCAGATGTGGGTTTCATCCCATCAACTGAGGATTGAGGCAAGGAGAGCAACGGGTACACCTAGAGAGCAGCGGATCTACACGCTATGTACGCTGGGGGCGATTGAGACAGAGGAGCATTTCCTTTGTGTTTGCCTAGCCTACTACGAGATTCGAGGACGCTACCATTGTTTCTACCTAGAGGGGAATGGCTTCGGTCCTTTGTCACGACTGATCCATTTCCATGACCAGGTCTATATCGGACTCTATCTGATGGAGTTGTGGCGACACAGGGAGGCGCTTCTACAACAGATCAGAGAGCAGCAAGGGTTGGCCAGACCACTACAGGACATAGAGGGTGACCGGGCACAACGGCACGTCACAGACTTCTATACATTTGAGTCAGCCCCCAAACACAATGGAGTGGAGGTAGAGGAGCCAGCCAATATCAGAGCAGTTTGGATAAGCACCCGACACGGTACCGCCAAGAGGGGGCCACAGAGGCCACATGTGCAACAGAGAGCCCCCAAAGTACACTCTATTGAGGTCCGACCTATCACAGCTTTCCTCAGAGGAGACCGACAGGGACGAGGGATCACTCTAGACATAGCCCAGAGAGTCCAGAGACAGAGATCCCCCAAAGTACACTCTATTGAGGTCCAACCTATCACAGCTTTCCTTAAAGGACACCGACAGGGACGAGAGATCACTCTAGACAAAGCCCAGAGAGTCCAAAGAGCGAGGAGACTGCGCCTCCTACCACAGCACGAGACAGCTCGACAAACGCACATACGAGATATTTTCGCAACCCACCAGAGAGCCATCACTGTAACAGGCTTCGTCTTCGTCCCAACGCCTGGATAGATTGATTGACATGATATGATTATGATTCTGTTAGCATAGATTAGTACTTAGCAAGGGTCCTAGCGTACCCTTTGCTTTAGCCCACTAAGGCTTGTATGAGTTCGTTGTTCTGTGCACTTTGTCCCATAGGCCCGCAAGGTCTCCCATGGACATTAATATTTCTTTCTTTCTTTCTTCTATGGCACTTGCAGCAGGGGGGGACCAAAGGTGCTTGTATGCATGCACGCACAGAGAGATGGTTTGCAGGACTAGGGCTCCACATGAATAGACTACCTCCTTTCCAGTATAGCATGGATGCTCCTTTCTCTCCCCTCCTATCACATGAGGTCAACCAGGTTATCCGTGAGGATCTACTACAGCTACATACATTCCGGACTTGGTTGGGCCTGAGTGATCTTCCAGTGAAGCTAGGCTTCTACAGAGATCACTTCTTACATATCACAGTGAAGGGTTTCATTGATCCACCAGGATACACGTAGATTCACCTACCCCACTCGCTAAGGATCTCTCTTGGGCAGTTCCAGGTCTTTTCACACAGACTTCGTATTGAGAGCGGCAAAGCAGAGCGGTTACCCATGGAGAGGCGCATATGCACACTCTATGACATGCAGGAGGTTGAGATAGAGGAGCATTTCATCTTCAGAAATCCTATTTACTATGAGATTTGAGGACGTTTCTACTACCTCTTCAGAGATAGTTATGGGGTTTTGGCCCATCTCCTCTCCTACCCAGACCAGCGATGTTTGGCTGGTTTCATTCATGAGGTGCTCAGACACTGCGATAGAATACTCCAAGCATGGAGACAAAACAGACCTCTTCCTCGACTGATACCTCTCAGAGCTCTATCACGGAGTTCTTTCAGCCAGATCACATGGACCCCCACGAGGTGAGACCTCGACATGACTGTGACTCGGAGCCTGTGACCCAACAACTCAGACAAAGGGTTGACTCACATATCACACTTGGGAACATCCCCTCCTTGTTTAGGGTCGGAGCCCGACCGACAAGGGTCAGAGTGACCCTGGTTAGACGCAAAGCTACGACCAGGAGACGTACCAAGACTACACCCTTGGGAGGGCGACAGCGCTCTATTGCTGACCTCATGCCTCCACTTCTACAGCGTCATCCATCCCGATGTCCTGCTGCTGATGATGATGATGGTTATGATGATGTCGACGATGATGCTGAGACTGATATATATAGTCGAGATATGGCTATGTTGTACTTAGGATTTAGTACTGCCATTTTGCATTTTTTTGCATTCTGCATTGGTGTGGATGCTCGTTTAGTAGCTCCACTACCACAACTCATTATATCAGGTTTTTCGCAGTCTCATAGACCCATCGGTCTTCCGAATACTTTAATACACTTTCTTTCTTTCTCTCTCTCTCTCTCTCTCACACACATCAAACAGTAGTGCTACTTCCAAGTTGACTTCAAGGATTGCATGGAGCAGTGCCTGAGGTATGCACACCCTTCGAATGGGTGCCAAAACGGCCCCGAGCTCTACGGGTTCTCTCCCTCATTTCAAGTGAGGATGCTGCTTTGTTCATATTGTGTACACTGCTTTGATGCTGAGTATGAGGCTTCATTATTACGCTCTTCGCGTGCGTGCATGCGTGCGAGTGTGGTAGTGTGTGTGTGTGTGTGTCTCCGTTTGATGCCCATCTTGTGTCCGTACGCTCTGTCAGAAAATTCGACCCCCAAACAAAACCCCCAAAAAAAAAAAAAGATTGTGTCCATACAGTCAGGAAAAATCCGTACAGCTTTGTATGTACAGTCCGTACAGTCGAGGAAATCCATACAGTTTTGCTGTCAGGGAAAAAAAAATTCCTCGTACTGTCAAAAATCCATACGATTTTGTCCGTACAGCTAGGGTAGCATTGCTGCTTCCAAGCCTTTTCCTTAACTCGAATGGCGAATTATTCCTATGAGAAAACCTTTCACAAAGACAAGTCGGTTTCCAACAAGAAACAAATACAGGTCATGGATTCAGATGATTCCCTTCATGACTCTGTTGAGGCTCAGCTTGTTTATGAGGTTATGCATGAAGGGTTTGAAGACACACGCAAAGGTTGGAAAGATCCACTTCCCACCACTAGCATTATGGTGGAAGCGGATGATGTTGGGAATTGGTTGACTCGAACCCTGGGTGGTTCTTATGTCAAAAAAGTCCATTATGCAGCGAGGGCTTTTTTGAGATCATCATGGCTGATGAGGAGCACCGTCAAGTTTTGTTGGAGCACTCTCATCTCTTCTATGACCAACAGATGATCCATGTCTTGCCCTGGTCTCCCACCCGGGATTATCAGGCATTGATTCGGCATCGTTGCCCTGTTTGGATAGAAGTTGTGGATTTTCCTCAATGCTTGTCTTCTCTTCTACCTAAAATTGCAACTTCCCTCAGTAAGGTGGTATATCCACCGCGACCCAAAGGAAATTCGAATTGCTTCTGCATTTTGTGGGATACGGATCATCCCACTCCAGCTTCATATTCGGTTACTGTGAATAATGTTTCCATGGGGAGTGCCTTTTACAAGCTCAAGTGGGGGCTGTTTGCAGGTGCTTGCTTTGAATGCAAGCAATTTGGGCACATGCTTCACAATGCCCCTCCTGAGCTCCACGGATGCCAATGCAAGCTGAAACGGTTCAGCCTTTGAATAAGAATGCAAATGCCTCTTCTGTGGTCAAAAACAAAGGGGTCAAACAGTTTTTCTCTGTTCAAGACAAAGGCAAAGCCCCGGCTGTCTCAAATGGTAATGCTTCTTTTCCTGTGCCTTTGTCCTCTCCACCTCAAGGGAAGGGGGAAATTTTTTTGATTGATGGATGGCAAACTCCTCGCAAAGTGATCTGCCCCAGGCGACCTTTGCCTTCTCGGACTTGGAGTGGTGCATCCTCTCATGGGAAAACACCTGCTGAAAACTCTGGTGTTGGCTTGACCTGGGCTGCTATGACTGCAAATCGGACCTTGTTTCCTGAAGAAGAAGTTGCTGCACTTTTGTCCTCTCCTCAGGCTGATGCTTCATCCCAAGACAAAGGCCCAGACATTCAGGTGGAAATGCAGACGTAGACAGCCCGTTAGTTGCTGTACATACCTGTCCCATAACTGTAAATATGACTGATCCTCTGAAGTGTGTTACTCTCAATGTACAGGGAATGTGTGATGGTCACAAATGGAAACTGGTCTGGATGTATATCAGGCAATTGCAGCCTGATATAGTTGCTTTACAAGAGCATAATCAGCATATGTATGCTGGTCAAATAGGCCATTTTGCTGGTTATGATATCTTCTATGCTGGAAAGCAGTCCTTTTCTGGTGTGGCTTTTTTGGTAAAGCACGACCTTCAGCGAGAGCTAAGTTCTGCAATGAGAGATTCAAAATCTAAAATTTCTCCCACCAAGTAAGAGCCAATGGCCTGTTGTCTCTTTCCTTGGCAATTGCACGGAAGAAATGACCCATGCCATTGCAGAACTCCACTATGTCCTCTTGAATGCTATTGCTATTTGCAATGCAGAAGAAGACAATATAAATAATTACATAAATCATAAATCATAAATGATAATACAAAGCACTTAGTAGTGAGCAGGCTACAAACTTGTACGTCATGCAACCTCACCTATTCTGGACCGATGAGTCACATACTTTCTCCGAGTATTGGGTCCATCCATTCACAAGCACCCGATCATTCCATTTAGCAGGCTCCTTCCACAAGGGATGGAGCATATGTGCAACAGTGTGGATTGGCCTATGAAACCAATCCCATCTCTTCCTCCAAATTTCTAATATGTCATCCTTTCTGAAAATTTACCAAAAGGAATCAAGTTAGAGGCTAGAGCTAGGAGAACTGAGTATTAAACTTACTAGTTTTAACTTATATGTACCTGCTCTGATTGAGGATCTCAATAGGACAATCCTCCGTTGCTTTTCGAAGCTTCAGCATGAACTCGTATAGCAAGCCCATAGTACAACCCTTATGGTCAAAGAGTCGAAGCACGAAGTACAAGGGCTCTATGGACATCTGAATGCAAAGGGCTTCTTGCCAAAACTAATTGTCGAAGACAATCCCCTCGACATTCTGTCCAGCATGCAATCTCGAGTCACTCCAATCCAACCAATCAAAACTGGTCATCATGCGACAAAGGCTCTCTTTGGTCTTAACCAACCTACGAATGATAAAACAATGAATAATTTAAGAAATTGATTCTTGAATGATGAAAATCGAATCATGATTCATGAATCATACCTACTAAGAACCAGGAAGATGTAGCCAAAGCGTGTCTTTGAGGGTCTCACAAGCTCCCACTTACACTCCCTTCTAATAGGGCCAGTGCATGTGGCTTACGAGTGATATAAGTCACTAGCTGCATTGCTTTTTTGACCACACTAGACACCCAAGGCAGCTTTCCAATATCCTCCATCATCAAATCAAGAGAGTGTGAGGCACAAGGTGTCCATACTATCTTGGGATACCTCTCCTCAAGAAGACTTCCCATTCTCTTGCAATTGGAGCCATTATCGGTGATGACTTGCACCACATTGTCCTCACCAACCTCCTTGATGGCTGCCTCAATATGACCCCATATCCACTCTCCGGTGATGTGAAGGCCGGCATGTGAGGCATCAACCACCCTCAAGAATATGCTTCCCACACAACTAGTGACCAAGATATTAATCATATGTCTCCTCTTCATGTCACTCCATCCATCAAAGACTATGGTGCATCCATACCAACTCCAAGCTTCCTTGAGTCCCTCCATGTCTTTCTTAATTAATCCCACCTGCTTCTTCAAACGTGTGGTGCGGAGAGTCACAAAACTAGCAGGTGTAAGGGATGATGCTCCTGCTCTACCAGCAGCTACAAGTGCATGATAAAACTTCTTGTAGGCAGGAGTCCTTGCAACATTGAAGGGAATATTGCAAGCGTAGAAAAACTGCTCCTCTGCAATTGCAGCCTCTTGCTTCAGGCGTGGTGCCCAAGCAGCCTATATAGGAGTAACTCTCGGAGTGATAGCTGTTGGACCACACGGCCTCTTGCCGGCCATGGAGGAGCTGATGGCATAGCGGACAGCCCAACTAATACGGATGCCGATGGAGTGGTGCCATGTAGAGGCTGAGTAGAGGCACTCCCATGCACTTGTGATGTCGATGTAGATGGAGTATACTCATGCCCCTCCTGCTGTGAGTGAGAACACTCCACATTCCCGGTATCTGACTGGGATGATGTGAGAGTCACGGTTGCCTCTATGCCCAACTTATGCTACTCAACCAACACATTAGCTTGAAGAACTTGATCTATAATCACGGGATGGAGGAGGGATCGAATCTCAGCAAATTTGGATGGGGTACCTCCATATGCCAAGAAGATCCCCTCTGGAATGGCATGGCAAGCACTCTTACCTTGGCCTCGATCCATAAAAAATGTGCTCAAACTCAAGGGGCAGATCCCGTCAAAGTGTCACCACAAAACTTGCATACTGACCTCCTCGTGCCAAATGTGTCATATCTCTTTATAAAAACGATATCCTACCATACATCCCGCCTTGTGCTTCCACTCGGTCCACTGACTTGTCTTGAGGCCATGGTATGGGAGTAGAGAGTAGAGTAGAGTAGATTGTAGAGGGTAGACCGTAGAGGATAGACTCTAGACTCTAGAGTAGAGGGTAGAGGGTATAGGGTAGTGGAGAGTAGAGGGTAGAGACTAGAGTAGAGGGTAGAGTAGAGTAGAGGGGAGAGGATAGAGTAGAGAGTAGAGGAGAGCAAAGGGTAGAGTAGAAGGTAGAGTAGATGGTAGGCACTAGGAGCAAGGCAAGCAATGGAGCGGTGCGGGAGAGGAGCCAAAAAAGAAAAACGGCGGCGAAATTCGGCCCTAAACCCATCGCGGCAAAATTTTTGACAGCCAGGCGTTTCGCCCTAAATGGCTGTTTCGGGCGTTTCTAAGAAATATTTCTGCTAGAAATGTTTCTTCACGTTTCGGTGCCCCGAAACGCATTTTTTGGTGACACTGATTCCACCCACTCAGTTTGTTCGTCATCTTGGTTACCCTTTGGGGTGGGAACTCACTCGCTGACAACAAACTGATTGGGTTTTGGCTAAGCTTCGAAAAAAGCTTGAGCATTGGAAACTCGCAACCTGGCCTTTGCACGTTCGTCTTCAAATAGTGCAATCCATCCTTGTGGCATATATTCAATTTTACTTGCCATTGATCATGTTCACTAAGGCAGATCTTACATCTTTCATGTCTGTCTTTATGGAAATCTTCTGGCAATCCAAACATGGCAGAAAAAGTCTCAGGTTGCTTTCAATGCATCACATTTGTTCTCCCAAGAAGATGGGAGTTTCATCTTTTCTTCGTTTGGGTTCGCTACTGGGCACTATGGACTTTATGGACATACAGGAATTGTAAAGTCTTTGGTGATCCTACTTTCTCTCTGTTTGGCTTTTTTAGGCGTTCTCTGCAGCAATCTTTCTTAGATTGCTTGCAGACCCGCTGCATAGATCATGAGGTCTTTTTGGCATATACTAAAATTTTCAGTTGATGTAATTGTAGCACCTTATTTTGAGGTTGCTACTCATATAATATAATCAATCAAATATTTCACCCAAAAAAAAAAAGTGTGTGTGTTTCATGATCCACTCAAATGGTGGCGACAACACTTGAGGCGAATTTGGCATTCCAAGCGTCCTCTTCGACAATAGATCTTTTTCTGGTTTCCTTCTGGCCTTTTGCTCTCATGCCGGCGTATTGCTCTAGCTATTTGTCATCGTTGCCTGGCACCCAGAGAGTCTGTTTCTCATATTTTTTGGCGTTACCCTGACACATGTGACTTCATCGGCATACTTCAGCAGAGATTGCGGTTACGCTTTCCTCATACTACTTTCGGCAGGTTCTTCTGGCTTTTTGGGATTTATCCTCGCCAACCAGAGTTTGCCTTGTTCTTTTCCTGGGTTGGCTATTGGGCACTTTGGACTCTCTGGAAAGATAGGAACCATAGAGTCTATGGTGACCCTAGTTTTTCCAAATTTGTTTTCTTTCGCTGTTCTTTGCAGCAATCTCTTTTTGATTGCCTGCAAACTCACTATATAGAGTATGATGTATATTTGTCCTACACTAACATTTTCTCTTGATGTATTTTCCAGCTATGTATCTTTTAGCTTCCCAGTTTTGGGCTAGCTACCTTGTAATATAAAGCATTCAAAGTTTTCACCCCCAAAAAAAAAGTGTGTGTTTCACGCATTGTGTGTGCATTCTTAAACACTTCATTGGAGCGTTTGAGTGCCAAAACAACAAAAGAGGGCAATGATGAAGTCTGAAAAAGTATTCTTCCTTACAAGAATAAAAGCTATCCAAAACTTGCACAAAAGCAAACAAGTGTGCAAAGACATAATGGGAAATGTATGCACTATTCTCATCCATTACAATCAACTATTCCCAAACAAGCAGGGTGAAAAAATGGCTGAATCAAACTTACAGAATATTTGTCAATGTCAGATATAAGAAGACCGATTCAACTAATACTCTTCACAGGAGGCCTGGTGGCAGGCAACACAGAAAAATAATTTCTGGTCCAGTAATTTAAAGACCTGAAAATGTTTATAGGGACCTGGCCCAAAACATTGAAGGAAGCTACGGATTGCAATTGACACCTACAAAGGGAAAACCTTGGAAGCGGAGAGATGTTGATTTGGAATTTAGCTTTTATTCAATCTTACCTCTATGTTTACCTCTTACACTTTGGACGCATTCATTGCATAAAAGGACATCATGGCTAGAGCTGCTCCAAGAGAAATGTTGAGAACATTCACTAGATCATTATTGAGCTGCAGAATGAAGCATTCAATGCAAAGAGTCATAATTAGAACCCTTTTCTCAAATCAAAGGCAAATGATTCGCTGAATCAACATAATAAGCGGGAGGCTGAATCAACATAATAAGCGGGAGACAGCTAATAAACGGATGTACGAATTTACAAAAAGTCCAGGGACTAAAAAACATAGCTGCACAACAGAAAAAAAAAAAGAGAAAGGCTTAAGAAAATTATAAGAGAAATAATACACAACATTTTGCAAGGTCTTTACTCCCATAGATGGATATATACTATCTACAGACAATGACCAGTTCAAGTTCTGGTAACCATATAATCCGAAAACTCTTTTGACACACAGTCTTGCCAACTCAGGGTTTTCATATTATTCCTAGTTGGAATAAAATGGGCCATCTTGGTCGACAATCAACTATTAACCACAGAGTCATGACTGCTATGTGTTCTTGGTAAATCAATAATAAAATCCATAGAGGAACTTTCCCATTTGCCACATTTTCCCTCTGACAATCAAATTCTTGCTTGCTAGAACATTGTGTCAGATCTATGAGTACGATAAATACTTTTCCTATTTCTGTCCTTGTTCAGCACCAATTGTAGGTGCTCCACCATCAAGTACATTTACTTCATCTTGGAAAGTGTACTATTGTCACCAACTTGTTTGTCAACATTGTTGAAACTATAGGATGGTCATCATCAACCAATGAGACCTCCATTGGGCCCATTTCAATAACCCCTTCCCAGATTCAAAGTGAAGGGAATCATCTTCACATTTACTCTTTAAGGGCTCTAAGAATTCATTATGAAACTTAGTAAACCAGCTCAGTTACCATAAGCATCTGACTCAATGCACTGGCTACCACATTATACATCTCCAAATCAATGATACCCAAGCCTCCCAATGCATGCGGCATGATCATCGTCTGCCAAGCAACCTGGGCTCTAGTATTCCTCATGCTGTCCAATCTTACCCAAAGGAAGTTCCGAACCAACCGTCGGAGCTGCCCAATGCACCCTCTACGAAAGCACCAACAGGAGGCGATATACCAGGCCGTGGCAAGGACCTCGTTTGCCACTAGGGCAGGGCTTGCTAGGGAGAGTTCGGCTGAGCTCCAATACAGAAGCTTGTGCCGAACGCTCTCGAGGACCGGGGCGATCTATTGCCCTACTATAATATCAATACCCACCTAGCATCCGAGGTATCTCGCTTGAAGAAACCTATGGATTTTTTCCAGTCGATCTGCGCACCTGAGGCCTCACAATAGATAGCCAAGGCTCCCCTGACTCTCCCCAAACTCGCTATGGTGCCCTCTACATACAAGGCCGTGTCATCTGCAAACTCAAAGTCTAGCAGCTCCTCCTCCTGTCTGATTGGAGCCTCAACGCTGTGAGGCCCGCCACCTGTGATCTCAAGTAGTAGCCCAAAGCCTCCCCCATAAACAAGAAGACGGAGGGAGCGAGAGGGCAGCCCTGGCGGACTGAGCGAGAGAGAGGAAAGACCTCACCCGTGTGTCCACCAATAAGCATCTCACTAGAGCTCCCCGCATAAAGCGCAAAAACTCCTCTGATCCATCTATCTGCGAAACCCAATCTCCGCATAATACCCTCCAGGAAAGACTACTCCACCCTGTCGTAAGCCTTCTCAAAATCCAAGAGGAGAACGGCCAGTGGCTGTGACTCCTCCCTGGACCAATCCACTGCTCCTGAACGAACCCGATCTGTGTGTCGTGGATGATGTCAGTAAGATGGGGCCGTAACCGCAAACTCTAGACCTTGACGAGGATCTTGTATGCAGTATCAAGCAAAGTGATCGGTCTCCACTGCCAAATGTTTGACCTATCTCCCCCTTTCAGGATCAAACAAATCCACCCCCTGCTCAAGGACTGAGGAAGGGAGCCCGTGTCAAAGATCTCTTGGCAAGCTAGGAGGAAAGGGGTGGAGATGATCTCCCAGAAGTTTCGAAAGAAGGCCGGAGTCAAGCCATCCTCGCCAGGACACTTCTGGGTCGGGAGAGCCTTAAGGGCTTCCCAAAGCTCCTCATCCATGAAAGGCTCCTCTAGACTCTTGCAGAAATCCTGCGAAACTACCGTCGGAACGTGATCCCAAACTACCTCATGGGCCACAAGACAAGCTGGAGTCATCCTCTCCACCGTCTGAAAGAGCTAGTTGTAAAAACTTGTGGTCAGGTCTAAAATCTCTTGCGAATCAGTGTGCATGATGCCCTGCGGATCTCGTAGATGCTGCAATTGTGTGCCTGCCGATCGGGACCCAGTGGCCTAAAAAAACTGCTTTGACATCATGTACCCCTACTGTACTTACCGGGCTTAGGAGGAGTGATAGGAGAACTCAGCCCGCCGAATCTCCGTGTCCTGAAGCTCAAGGAGCGCGCTCTCAAACCTATCACTAAGCCGCTGGGAACCTGGGTCCTGCTCCTTGAGTCTCTCTATGGAGGCGAGGTCTCTCCGCAATGCCCGCTCGTGCTCCTGAAGAGCTCTCCTCCACCTAAGGGCATGAGGCTGCAGCTCCTCACTGTTCCTCTAGATCACGTCGGCCACCCACGAAGCTCAACCCTCGCAAGGTGCCGTCTCTGACTGCTGCCAAATCTCTGCCATGACGTGTTGAATCTCGTCTTGCAAAGGGTCCTCTCGAATGCGGACCCCCTTTTGGGGAAGACCTCGATGGGGCTCCTCTAAGTGGAGTACCGCTCGAGAGTGGTCTGACATCGTGGTGCTTGCCAGAATCCCGAAAGAGCCGCCTCCGTGTAGTGCTCAATCCCCAACATAGAAGCCGTCTAGCCTCTCAAGCAGTCCATCGTGTCTCCTTTGAGAAGAGGAGACTGCCAGGTATCCTGCTGAACTCTGGCTCTCGCCATGAGTCTTTGCCACTGATCATGAAAATGAATTGTGCTCCCAGGTGCTCCGCTCTGCTGCTAGCATCTCGAAGGAGGCACCGCCCTGCTTGTCCTCCCCAAACTCCAGGTTGTTGAAGTCCCCTCCAACAATCCAAGAGTCTACATCCAGAAGACACTCTGTCAGCCTTCTCCAAAAGTCCAGACAGTGCTGTCTGCACGCCAGGGCATACATGTTCAGGATCCCAATCCTAGACTATCCCATCCTAACTCCAATCCATACCAAGATAAGCTCGCCTTGATCATAAACCTTTGGAGCCACTCTCTGTGAGACCGAGATGCAGGTCCCTCCACTCCGTCCTACTGAAAGGGACCAACTTCCAAGCCTCTCCCCGGGAGGAGGTGGTGTCACTGCCTAATGTCTGATGCAAAGAACATATGCTCTGAATCAAAAGGATGTCCATTGTCCGCCTTATCACTGCCCTCTGTAAATCCTGTCGAAGGATTAGGTACTACGGTTAACTACAAGCACAGTCATGGAGCCCGTGCATGTTCTAACTCACAAAGGTCTAGCTCATGAGGACACACTTCTGGAGTGGCCAATAGTGTGCCTGATCAACCTTTGCCTCAAGAGGCAATCCGATAACTTCTACCTGAAGCTCAGCTGAAAGTTCACCTCAGCGCCATGGGCGTGCCAAAGGTCCAACCCCTGTGGCCCCATCCACTCGTCCATCACATATAAGATCTGATCTCCCAGCATAGCATCAAACACCACTAGGGACCACTTCTCCGAAGGTGAACTGGAATCCCCAAACTTGGTGTGTCTGGGAGTCCACTACGCTAATCGAACCCCCTTTCCGAGGCTACAAGATCACATGTGTTACCTCCAGGGGTAGAGGGTAAGAGTCCGAAATCTCTAGATAATTCCAGGATCCCAATCTCCAAAAGTCCCGCGGTAAGGGACACCCAAGCTGGAAATTGGGAGCTGCTGATCGGGAGGATGAGCCCCTTCCCTCTAGCTACCCCCCCCGGAATGGAGAGAGACGACAGGATGCTGCAATGAGGAAGCGGAAGGGGGCATTGTCTTACCCTTGCCCACTGGCAAGGGGGTCGAGGGGAGGGGAGGGAGGGAGGGGAGGCGAGGGAGGGGCGGGGGGAACCCAAGAGGGAGGGGGGAAGTGGAGAGGGAGAGGGATCTGGGGGAGAGGGGGGCGGGGGGGGGGGGAGGGGTGACCACAGGCCCCCCTCCTGTTCAAGCTCGCCAAGGCTCTGAATCTGCTCCTCCTCAACCACTGTTGGACTAAAGTCCGCAGCTTCCACCATCGCAGCATCAAGAGCTCCTAGAGCTCACTGCTGATATAAAGGTGAATGCAGACGCTGGACCTCCATCACGCAAGAATCACCTGGCTGAGCAGTGGCCCCTGCCGCTGGGGGGGGTGGGTCTCCAGGTATGGGCTCCTGTTGCTACTGCTCCTCCTCATGTGCCTCTCAAAAAATTATGTCTCTCTCTTTGCGTCTAGCCCTCTGCCCGCAACGCTTTTGGGCCTGTTTGCTTGGTTTCTTTTTCTTTTTAACCTGGGTCCAATCCCCTTCTAAAGGGGTCACCCAAGGGGTCTGAGACTCTTGCTGCTCCTATAAGGGTGCTGGGCTCTGGCCTGCTGACTCTTCCTATTCTACGAGGGTGGGGGTGGAGGAGCTTGGCCTTGGCCGCGGGGGCTATCTCTGCCTGGGTGACCCATCTGTCTGCAACGAAGACACTAGCCTGGTAACCCAGAAATCTCCACTCGCTGGCGAAGTGTCCCCCTTCAAGGGTCTCTAGGAGGATCAACTCTACGAGGGATTCTGAGCTCTCAACCACCAGTCTGATCCTGGGGACCCCGACATCTGCTACCATTGATGCGGCCGAATCTGGAGGAGTTTTAAATGCTTGTAAAGCCATGGTACCAAGGGAAGAGGTACACCATATGCCGGCCAAGGAGGATGGGGCTCTTCTCCACAAGTGTCGAGGCAGTATCAGGGGAGCTTAGCTGAATGAGAAAGACGCCTCTTCCATAGATGGTGACCTCCTGAATGTGGTCACCCTCTAGTGCCAAGCTCGCCTGGATCCACTCTCGCACCTGTCATCTTGTGGGTGTGAGGCCCACAATTTTGCCCACGATTGCCTTGTCCTGGAGGGATTGGACTGCTTGTTGTACCTATTGCTTGTCGGTTGGATAAAGGACCTTAACGGCTGTGGGATAAGAGGGTGCTGCCATAGAGCACAGTTACCAGGGAACGCCATTCCACCTTCCTAGAACATGGGAACACTGTTTTGAGAAGGCATACTTCACAGGAACGTCCGGGAACGTTTCCAAATGAGGAAAGTCCATGGGAACATTTTCAAATCGCGTTCCAGCATTCCCAAATGGTGTTCCGGTGTTCCCAAATCGCATTATGACTTCAGACAGGTCACAGGAGTGGTAAAAGTCGCTTAATTGCTGTTTTTGGCCATGATTTTGGAGTTTGTTGCTCCTACTTGCTCCAACCACTCAGCCCTTCCTCTCACCCACTCAGCCCCCTTGCAAGCCCCCATTTTATTTGAATATTTTGGTATGTTTCCTATCATATGACGTGGCATCCCTGTTCCCGTTCCCCCGTTCGCTCTTCCCGATACGTTCCCGTTCCGACCTCCCACGTTCCCATTCCATGGTAGCTATGCCATAGAGCCCCTCTGGCCAAACCAAAGGTCACCACCAAGATCTGCCTCCTCTTAACAACACAAATGCTCTTGCCGCAAATGAAGAAGAGGGAGAACCGGAAGGAAGGAGGCGAAGAGGCGGCGCACAATGAGGCGGAGAGGAGGAGATGAGGCGGGGGGGAGGGGGGGTTTGGAGAAGGCGGGGAGGAGGAGGCAGAAAAGGGAGGCGGGAAAAAAGCGGGAAGAGGCGGGGGGCAGCAGGGGAAAGCGGGCCAGAGATAGCAACAGGGGGGCGGAATGGGCAATGGGGGGACACGAGGAGTAGCGAAGGCGGAGGGGGCAGCAGAGGCGGAGGCGGAGGGAAAGGAGGCGGGAGGAGGCGCGGGCGGCGGAGGGGGGCAGCAGAGGCGGAGGCAGGGGCGGCGAGGGTGGCAGAGGAGGCGGGGTAGGAGGCGTGGGCAGAGGGAAGCAATGACAGGGGAGGAAGTGGGGGAGGAGGGGCAGCGAAGGCGTCAGGGAGGAGAGGCGGAGGAGCGAGGAGGAGAGAAGGCTGAGGGCGGGCAGCGGGAGCAGCCAGGCGGGCAGCTTTCCTGAACCTTTCCTCCTCTTTGTATCTGACCATCCATCAGACATGATAGTGCATCCATATCTCCTCCATGCTGCCTTAATAGACTGAAGCTCCTTTTCTACCTCAAACCGCTCTGCATGCAGGTCTGAAGTGCGCAGTGTCTCTGAAGATAGAGGCTTAAATGATGGCCCTGCATCTCCCCCTGCTTGCACAAACTCCATAAATGCAGGAGTCCAAGCAATATTAAATGGCAGATCGCACTCGTAGAAGAACCTGCGATATGCCCTACGAGCATTTCTTGATAAAACTGCAGCCCACCCAGCCCGTAAAGTTCCTGCCCTTGCTGCTCTGCTTTTCCCCCTTGCTAAATTGGATGGGGCTGCATGCACATCTGTAGATACAACCTCTGTAGGTAATGACCTAATGTAATTGCTGATGACGGAAGCACACGTGGCATTCTAGATGTAGCATTCAATGGAAGACTTGACATGGGACTCCCAGGATGAGATCCATGCACTAAAATAGCATGGGGAGCCTCAAGTCTCTGTCTCTTTGATATGCCTAGAATGCCTCCCAAAACAAGAAGCACATCATCTGGGACATCTCCTACACAATCATTTACTCGCCTTCCAGAGATGCCAAGCAAGCTCTCACATGAGGCGCACTTCCACAATAGGTGGGGGAGTGCTTGCAACTCCACTTCCTTGTCCCAGAAGCACCATAAGATTCCTCCACATCTACCTCCTTCCAAACGGGATCTTTTGAACGGCCCATTTTCTTCCCTTGTGAATCAGAAACCTCAGATAGCCTAGGCCTTAGAAGGCTGAATCTGTGAGGCTGTGACTTGTGCATAGTACATACAGCTCCAATCACTAAGAGTGACAACATTGAACAGATAAGAGGAAAGAGTTGCTATCATAATGCACCAAAAAAGATGAAAGGTGACATGTCTCTCAAGTAGCACTGCGCATACCTGATAAATAGTTTGTCAGATATAGGCAGGTTCTAAGCTTTGCAGGAGAGAACTCAATTGACAATAGAGATATAGGTATGTCTAAGCTCTGCCTACAACAACCCATTCACGGTGAGGCTGTAGCTTGTGCATGCATGCATCATTGAAAGGACTCAGAAATTACGTGAAAGAAGAGTCGTACATCACCATATAGACAAACCGTACACTTTACGGCAGAATAGTACGGACTTGTCAGGGCTCCATGATCGTCGCACTATGCTGGGAGTTCACGATTTTGATGGGCGTACAGAAGAGTAGCGGGATGATCAGGTCGACGCAAATGTCTAGAAACCTTTGAAAAAAGCCCCAAATCACAAGCCTTTGGATAAGCCCCAAATCTTCATTTGCCCGAATCACGTGCACAAAATTCTGAGAGACGTTTCGAAACGTTTCTTTTCCAATGAAACGTGTTTTGTTGTGACTATGAAACAAATTTAGATTACAAATAGGTAAATAAAATTCAAACAATCAGAATTTTATATGCAAGCCTTTTTCTAATTTTGTGCACCTTCCATCCTCCATCAAAAATGCTATCTCTATGCTCCATTCCTTGATGTTCTCATGAATACTCTAACACTTGGCTCTGCAAACTTTATGTTGGTGAGACATGGTGTCGCCACTAAGAACAGTAGTTCTCTTAACCCATTGGTTGATGCCGACTCAGGCTAGTCCTCCCTCTTCGCTTAGTCTGCCTTCTTCTTTCTACAATCGTTAGCAAAGTAACCCATTGGTTGATACCGACTCGGGCTAGTCCTCCCTCTTCACTTAGTCTGCCTTCTTCTTTCTACAATCGTTAGCAAAGTATCCACGCATGTCACCATAGAAGCTCTCTCTCTCTCTCTCTCTCTCTCTCTCTCTCTCTCTCTCTCTCTCTCTGAAGAATGCTATTCTCACCACAGCCAAGTCAGTTCTGGGGTACAAAAAGAACAGTAAAGAGCGTAAAGAAAGGGCTACCCTGTAATGACTGGTTTGATGCTGAGTGCAAGGCAGCTAGGAATGTACTGAAGGGGATTCCAATGGGAGATGAGAGAAGAGCAGCTGAGAAACAGTTACATGCTCTCATACGCCAAAAGAGGCGTTCGTATATTGAGAAAAAGGAATGGACAGACGCAATTGACTTTGTCAAGCAACCTAGAAGAGCATGGAGAGGAGTTAAACAAAAGCCAAATGACATCATAGGAGATTTTACAGAAAAAGAGATGTTTGAGTATGCTCAACAGCTCTACACCCATCCTAAGGCTCGGCCCATGGTAAGCATGTCTCTCTTTGGCAACACTCAAGGCTTTTTCTCATTGGAGGATGTACAAGATGGCCTAAAGAAAATGGCAAACGGGAAGGCTGCAGACACTCTACATCTCACGGCAAAACTTATTAAGTGGACCAACGAGCACACGCAAAGGCACATACTAATGGCATTAAACCAAGCATTGGTATATGGCTTCCCGATAGAATGGCAAGAGAACTGGATCAAACCAATTTACAAGGGGGGTGACTGCGATCAATTATCAAACTATAGAACCATTATGGTATGTTCCACTCTAGCCAAGCTACATAGTACAATAGTAGAGGCAAAGTTGAGTATTTGGGTAGAAAAGGAAAAGAAGAGGGCAGTGGGACAAGCGGGTTTCAGGCCCAAACACTCTACGGTGGATCACCTAGTCACCCTCCGAGTTTTGATGGAGGAAAGCTGCCTCAAGGGGAAGCCACTCTTTTGTTGTTTTATTGACTTTAAAAAGGCATTTGATACAGTGCCCAGAGACGTGCTATGAAAGAGAATGCAATCCATAGAAGTGCCCGAGGAGATAAGGTTCGCTGTCTTTAGACTTTATGAGAAAGTAAAATGCCAGCTGAAATGTAAGGATGGGATGTCACAAGAATTCTACACTAATATGGGGGTCAAACAAGGATGCCCGCTCTCACCCACCTTGTTTGGTTTGTGCATTGATAGACTTGAGGAATTGGTGCACAAAGAAGCATGTAAAAGAGAATTGTCCAGTCTTAACCTAGCAGGTTTTGGGATTTGGTTGTTTCTTTATGCAGATGATGTGGCTGTTTTCACTGATAGTGAGAGCAAGATGCAACAAATGATGGATATACTCGGCATATTCTGTTCGGAAAGTGGGCTGGCTGTTAATGTTACCGAAACTAAACTCATGACAGTCAAAACTATACAGCCAAGCAACCCCCCCTCAATCTCATACATGGATCAACCAATTGATACAGTGCACTCATTCAAATACCTAGGCATTGAAATTCCGGCCAATAATAAATGGAGCAGCTGTGTGCAACGGATACTTGATGCAAGATGGGGAAAGTATTACCAATTTGAAAATGACTGCAATAATAGCAATACAAGAAGATGGCATGTACGAAACATGATTTTTGGGGCATATGTGATACAGACAGTGCTCTATGGAGTAGAGGTGTGGGGTGGGAGTATACCATCCTCGAAATGGAATGATTTGGAAAAAATGCAAAATTCTTTTATTAGAAGACACCTTGGCATCAAGGCTACTACACCCTACTCTCTGCTACTTCTAGAGACAGGATGCTTACCCATAGAGTTACATGCTTTAAAGAAGGTACTCAGATACATTACAAAGGTCAAAGGCATGGATGCTGAAAGGCTGCCAAAGAGGGCATGGGGAGAAAGTCAAAAGCCCCAAAAGACAAACAAGAGCAAGATTTTGGCATCTCGATGGGCACTAGATCTGAGAAATTGGTTCAGGAAGTGGGAGGTAGAGGAGTACTTGAACTACTCACCAGAGGAGGTAGATGAAGATGCTTTTCATCGTGACCTGCTGAATGCACTACACAGGAAATGGCAAACAACTAAAAATAGAGATAAGTTCGAGTACTACTGCAGATTTATCAACCCCCATGATTGGCCCACTTATACGGCAGAGGAGTCAGCCACGCAGAAGTACATTTGCACACCTATGGCAATGCATAAGCGGAGGGCTTTGGCTTCACTTCGCACCCGATCACACCAGCTGCAAATTGAAATAGGAGGATGGAAAGACATGCCAAGAGAGAGCAGAATATGCCAATTATGTGACCAGGGTATGCCAGAAACAGAAGAACACATGGTAATGATATGCCCTTACTATGCACACATTAGGAAAAAGTTCAGCTCTCTTCTTGAAGGACATAACAGACTGGCTGATTTGCTACATAAGGCGTCACCCTCAGCTTTAGGAACATTTGTATCTAAGCTTTTCAAGCACAGAAACTCACCTACACATAAAGGTAGTTTCTCTTATTACCCTCCCCTTTGAGGGAGGAGTCTTTATGTATGTAAGGTTTTGTATTGTTTCAGGTCCCATAGGCCGATTTTTGGTCTTCAGAGGACGATAATCTATTTTTCTTCTTCTTCTTCTTCTCTCTCTCTCCAACTGTACCCTGTAATAGTTGGTACAATGATGAGTGTAAGGCTTTACGCAGTCAACTCAGATTCGAAACCAAAAACAGTCTTCCGAGCGCACCAGATACACTACGTGAATACCGTAGACTGGTACAGAGGAAGAAACTAGACTTCGTTCGTCGGAACGAGGAGAAGCTACTGAAGATTTTGATTAGTAATAACTCTAAGACTTCTGGCGGAGATTTCTAGAAGGACGGTCCCCTCCGCCACTCACTGACACTCAGATATGGTTTGATTATGCACGCACACTTTATGACATCCCAAATCAACCAGTCCCTAATCTCTCACACATGCCTCGCCCCACATCCTACACCCGCTTCACTAGAGAAGGGGTAAAGGATGCCGTAATGAAACTTCATCATGGCCGAGCAAAGGATCATGAGGGGTTATGCACTAAGTTCATTGCATATGGGATTAACCTCCTAGCCCTGATCTTAGCAAAGCTTTTTAATGAAGTTATTTGTTTGGGGTTTCCACACACTTGGACCATTAACACTATCTCACCCATCCACAAGGCAGGGGATCCCATGAGCCCGGAGAACTATAGGACCATTATGATTGGACATGTCATGTCCAAGATTTATGCATCAATACTTGACTCCGAGGTTAGCAAACTTGCAGAGTGTCGAGGACTTAGAGCAACACGACAGGCCAGATTCCGATGTGATCATGGAGCCATGGACCACATTCTCACGCTCAGATGTATCATCCAGGAGGTGAGGTCACGGAAGCAGAGGGTTTATTGTTGCTTTGTGGATTTTCGCAAGGCATTTGACATGGTTCCGAGAGCTCGCCTCATACGGCGCCTACAGGACTTGGGTTATGACCAGGAGATCATTTGGGCTGTCATGGCACTTTATGAGAGAGTTTCAAGCAAAGTTCGGACAGGATCCGGGTGGACAGACGAGATCATGAGCACCATCGGGATCAAACAAGGGTGTCCTTTGTCGCCTACCTTCTTTGGCCTCTACATTGATGAGCTTGAGACAATGATGCAGACACAGGGGGGTATAGGTTGCTCTCTTGTGGGCACGCTGATCCAGATATTGCTCTATGCAGATGACATGGCTCTCTTGTCTTCCTCAGCAGAGGGGCTTCCGAGACACCTAGACGCACTATAGTCCTTTTGTGAGTCTCGTGATTTAAAGGTCAACCTGGGTAAAACCAAGGTCATGATCTTCAATACATCTCGAGCCATCATGCATCAGGAGCAGTTCACATTTGAGGGATCACCTGTTGAGATAGTTTCATCATACACTTATCTTGGGGTTATCTTCTCCAGACCCAGCTTCACTATGAGACCCGCGATGCAGGCATGCTTGAGCAGAGGGTATGCTTCATTGGCCAGACTAGAGAGGTAGTGCTTCCGCTTGCACTTTCAGGATCCACGCACCAAGGGGTTGCTTTGTGACTCCTTGGTTCACCTAGCGGGGATGTACGACAACCCTTGTTGGGGGCCAAACTTGTCGGATACAAAGTGGGCCCGTGTGGAGCGACTACAAGTTCTCATGTTATCACGGATGATTCGTGGTAAGCCATCCGTTCCTCACCAGATCATTCAGGCTGAGTTTGGGTCACCCCCTTTACAGCTAGATACTACATTTTAGGTCATCACATATCTGTACCGAGTTAGGGAATATGGGGATTACACCTTGGGGCGTAGCAGGCTACCATGGATAGCTCTATCCTCTTCTATGGCACTTGCAGACCAGAGGTGCTGGTATGCATGTACAAAGAGATGGTTTGAGCGACTGGGGCTCCACATGGATAGACTACCTCCCTTCCAATACAACATGAATGCTCCGTTTTCTCCCTCCCTATCACACGAGGTCAACCAGGTTATCCGTGAGGATCTACTACAGCTACACACATTTTGGACCGCAAAATTGAGCTGGCAAAGACTCCACTTGCTACTTCATCTCCTAAGCCAAGAGCAATGATGCCATAGGCTTTCTCCTCTCTAGCAGGATCTCTTGCCGGGCAGGGCTGGAATCGCATGGCAGCAAGCTGCAATGGTAGGCAGTAGGGCCAAGAACTGAATAAATGGAGTGGGGGCGCTGAGGCCCCTTTTATAGGGCCTGGCCAACCGACTAAGTCAACCGACTAGTCAAACTAGTCAACTGACTAGACGACCAGGTCAACTCACCAAGCCAATCAGCCGACCAGCCTAGTCAAGCCTGGTGTGGCTCGACCTGGTCCAGCCTAGTGTGGTCAGCATAGGCTAGCTTCATGGCCTGCCTACTAACCTCACCCTAGACCTAACTTAGACTGAACCTAAGGGCTGGGAATGACCTCTGTAGCTCGTGCCTAATTTGTCCCTAGACTAGGGATCACAATGGGGCAACAGCATACAAGAAAATCACGTAACTATGGATCTATTGTTGTACATGAAGCACTTGATGATGAGCTTCGTGAGTCACATGCACCCCTGCACTGGGGTGCACCCTAGTGCAGGGGTGCATGTGACATTCTTTGTCGCATAGAGATCCTGAAAGGCCTTCCATGCCTCCTGTGCTATATCCGCCAGTTGGATGTGAGGTATCACTGAATATACATATCTAGATGAATCCAGGAACATGCCCAAACTCATCCTCTAAAAACACAACATAGTGTGATTTCAATCTCATGATAATCACTCGTAAGGCTCAAACCATAAACTCCATCATGCATAGCAAGGACTAGTTACTATGACATCCCCACTGACGTCATCAATGCCCAACAATGGTTGTAGACTATAGTATAAACATATGCTCTCACACATACAAATCCACACACCCACACATACTTGAGCATCCATTTATACAAAGGTCTTCGTACAGAGTTTCTGACGGCACTGCCGAGGTGAAGGGCAAACTCAGCCATGACAAAGGCTAGCCCTAAAGGAGAAGGCTAATCAAAAAGTAGTCCACATTCTCTTCATTCAAGCTACAACTTCTTGAGAAGACTATACAATTTCATTTGTCTCACTGAATTCACAATCGTCCGATGATCATGTAAAGAGCAACTGCATTTCTCGCGTTCCACTCCTTCACTTTATTTGGATCTACTGAAACTATGATCTTCCCCAAAGGCATCCAGCACATCAATAGGTTTGGCTCCAAGCCTTCAGTCATCTCCCAGATTTCCCTAGCCACTAAATGACTAAGAACCTTCACTTTCCAAAATGGATAGTTGGTTCCATCCAGCTTCTCATGATTGGTTGGATCCCATGACTCGGTGTAGATGACATGAAGTCCGCTGAACTATTCTTGCACTAATTGCAAGCCACAAGCACCCTTGAATGTGAGAGCTCCTTTCTCAGCAAGAACTCCACCCTTTGGTTTGAAGAAGGTTCCCACTCTTTGATATCATAGGCTTCAAGTCGCGAGCAGGGCTATCCTTTGATAATAACCTTTGGTTCTGATGATAACCTCCGGTTCTGATACCATATTGGAAAAGTACAAGAGGTTGCTCGAGACCAATACTCCTTCATAGCGGAATATTCACCCTGAGATTACAAGATACTTAACAGAACACAACTTAAATACATGTGTGCGCTTAGTGTAAAGAGGACCACTCGAATCTGAAAGAGAACTCAGATGTATAGCCAAGACAGAATAGATATAGGTGCATCTCAAATACAAAAACTTGCCAACGTATGTACCAACACCTCTAGAAAAAATCTCTGAGGTAAGTACCAAAACAAGGCTCTGTTTTGCTGCACCCTCTAAAGGAAACTCCTCTTTGCCACCCACCTCAATGATAGGCTTCAATGGCTGCTCAAGGCTGAGCACTCTTGCAAAGATATGCTCTGTTGGTGTACTGCAGACAAAGCTTCCTTCGCTGCACCCTTATCTCTCCTACATTGAGTAGGTATGCACCTAGGTGTGCTAACAGACATCTTGACTTCTTCCCTGCAAGAGGATTCCATGTATGTTGTACTAATAATGTAGATCCCTAGGTTCACCGCTGCATTCCTGCCTCCACGATGCTCTCCAGCAGGGTGCTTCTCTGCATGCTGAAGTGTCCAAAGGATGCTTAGTTCTACCACCTGTGAATTACCGAAATGCCTCCAAGGGAGGCCCATATATAGGCCTGGAACTAGCCAACACAGGGCCAGACTGGCCGACCAGTCTGTCAGCCACCCAACTGGCCACAGTACTGCCGACCTGGATCTGGCTCTCTACTGACCTGCCACATGGCATGCTGACAGCCCTGCTGCCAGTTTACTGCCCTGACCTGCTGCTATCAGTCTGCTTCTTATTTCTGCCCCACCTGCACCTGCAGTTTTCCAGTGGCCGTCCTCTGTAGCCCAATTAAAGCTTACTATGCAGTGATCCCTGGCCGACGAAGCACCTTGCTGACAAAGCACCTGTCGGTACCAAGGCCTGTTTCGGCCTTTGCACATCCTTCTCTCCAGGGTTTCTACTAGCCTTTGATGTTGGCCAGGGTGGCCCTTGAGACTGCCCCAAAATCACACCGAGAAGGACTATGATATGCTGCCCATGTTGGCAGCCATGTTGCTGCCCACATGGCAGCCTCACCCCTGGTCCATCTACCTACATGCCTGTGTAGGTGTCAAACCCCTAAGCTCTCCTCATTTGGGGCTCACAAGTGGCGCATTCAACCAAATATCTCCAACAAAGTGACCGCTTTCTAACTCTTGTCTTCTTAAACTAAGGCGTCCCCCCTCCTCATAGGAGTTATATTACACCATATTATCATTGACTTAACAAGCAAGCACTCCGACTTGCCATCGAAGAAGAGGTTTGCAACTAGATGGGCATCGAACCCACACCATATTGACATGCTTTTGTATAGGAGGAGGTTCAACTTCTTCTTGTTCAACATATATCTAGATGAATCCAGGAACATACCCAAACTCATCTTCTTTTTTTAAAACAAGTTTAGTTTTAATCTCGTGACAGCCATTCAGGTCATTGAATATCATAAAATAACTCATGCATAGCAAGGACTAGCTACAATGACATCCCCACTATAAACTAATTCACCCCATAGCAAGGACTAGCTAATATGACATTCCCACCAAAGTCATCAGTGCCCAACAATAAGTGTAGAACATGGTATAAAGATATGCTCTCAATCATACACATCCACACACACATTCACACTTAGGCATCCATTTATATGAAAGCCTTTGAACTACGTTTGTGATACGTATCACCACTCCCGAGGTAAAGGGCAGACTGAGCCAGGACAACGGATAGCACCAAAGGAGAAGGCTAATCCAAAAGTAGTCCGCGTTCTCTTGATTGAAGCAACAACTGCTTGTAAAGACTATAGTATTTCATGCTAGTAGCAAGTGTTTCTAGAAAAGATAGTTGATAGGACAACGCACCACTTAAAATAGAATCTCTAACTTTGGGTAAGGTGAGAGTCTCTTGACAGCACAAAGATTTGGAAGCTGACAGATGGATGCTATGTAAAGCATTAGGGGACAGGCGCCACAGCTACACCTCCAAATCGACAGCATTGGAAGCGATGCATGGAATTTCTCAAGGATTCTTATTAATCTCAATCAAGATCTTGAATATCCAAAATTACCATTACACCCAGAAGAGGAATTTTTTAACAAAATCAAGCTCTTAAGAACATTTAACAACCACCTCAATACCAAGTCTTTGGCCAAGCTTGTTCTTAGCAACCGATTCCACATTTAGCAAGGATTTGTCATAGCATTGACCACGGATACAAGGACCTTGTGTCCCCGGCACTTGAGGAAGAGTTATGGAAGAAGATGTATGTCAACCCTAATACAGACAAGGCATTCAATGTCCAATCAAAACAAAAGCACAAACGAAAGCCAACATCCTGATTCGGAAAAGAAGGTGGTCACATGCTTCTACTAAAACAAGATGGGACACTAAGCAGACGGCATAGACACTCTCGGCTATCTACTAACATAGCATACCATCGGTCGGTCGCTGACGTGCACAATCAGCTGCCACATGGTAGGTCCGTTGGCACTCGAAAGCCACGTGGCATGTAAGTCAGCTGACCTGCAATCGGGCCCCCTTCTTCTAGTCAGGTTATTTAGTCCACTGTGGGGCCAATAATAGTTTAGAATTGCATGCTCCTCTCCATCATTCAAAACATCAAATCTTACCTTCATGTCTCCGACTCCATCCAACACCTAGAGGAACACATTGGGAGAGCATGGCTACTTGGAGGGTTGTTCTAGTTTCTTTAGCCTGTTTTAGGAAGGATATATGTGAGATCTGCTTGGTTCCCTTTCATCCTTCTTCATCGTCTCCAGATTGTTGCCTGTGCATATGTATGCACTGGCCAATCTCTCCGTCATTGACTTCTAACCTAGTGGCATTTTCAGTAAGTGAAATGATAGATCTGGTACTGTCAAGAAATGGTAGCCAGTGCCTGCTCACGGATAGCAGATGGTATTGGGTCCTTCATTCAGCAGTTCTCCAAAACCTCTGTGAAATTAGTTCATTTCCACCCCATCCATCAAACTGATGTACACCTCAAACAAGTGGCAAACAGCCACCAGTTGCTGTCTGGCCTACGAGGATCCCTCACAACCTTGAGGCTCTTGTAACAGGCTGGAAAACATCCAACTTCTCTTGGTGTGACTGCACTGAACGATAGCAAATCTCCAAACTATAGCTACAAAAGGTCCAACACCCTTAATATTCCACATCAAACCCTGCTGGAATTGGTAAAGAAACCGGCACCAACATGTCCCCCAGGGAGAAGGGGGCTTTCAGCTTGATAGTCGGGCAGACTTGAAGGATAACTTCAAACAAGCCCCAGGAATAGGACTGATGGGTAGGAGAGATATAGAAAGCCCCATTAATAAGGAGGCACAGCAAATACCTTCCAAAAATGATGGAAGTCCTTGGACTTGCTGTGTATCATACCCGTAACTCATTAAAAACAGTTTTTCACCCATCCAGCTGGTAACTCAACACTAATATCTATTTATTTGAAGACACAATTGAAATCAATAGTCTCAGGCTAGTTCAGCCCTGCTAATAAGATGGTCTATCCATGAACATTCAAGCACATGCAAACAGGACCATAGGAGCACCGGTATCTTGAAAACACTACTAAAGTTCTTCTAGACTAAACTACGCCTTGAACACATTAGCTTATTCTTCTGAATATATGGAGCAAGGAGAATCTAAAAAATATAAGTATTCGAACTGCAAACTTGAATTTATTGAATCCTAAATAGCATCACTCTATATGTACCAATAAGACAAGTTACAGAAAGTGGGGCCACTTACCCACTCAAAGCCTTCTCTGTCCTGTATAGTTGCCCCAACATAGCTTTCAAAAAGGTTTGCAATTTGAGAGGCAATGATACAAATCATGGCACCTTCAGCAGTGATCTGAAAATTAAGTGAATTAAAAGTGAATGCAACAGCTAGTATTGCTGCAACATGGAATAATACCCCTGACAAATAAAAAGTTTGACTTGTATTTTAATAATAGGTTCCAGAGTGAATTCTGATCTAGCTAGTAATATATATTGCTGATTGGGCAGGTTGTATGTGGAACCTGATGTGCAACATAAGCGAAGGCAGTAAATAGAATAGATGCACTCAGACCAGCCAGAGTTCCTTCCAAACTTATTGCTCCCTCTGTACCTCTTGGTACCAAGGTAAATGTCGTCACCAAATACCTAAAAGAAGACATAATATGAGTCCAGTGTATCCCTGTGCTCTGCTAACGTTAACATCAAGAGAGAGATGTGCAGCGGGAAAAAGAAGCATATGGGGTTATCCCCTTTGAAGCGTAAACAAAGCTTAGTCTATCCAACACTTCTTCGACCCTGGCTTTTAAAACTGTGAAATACTCATCCTTAGGAGGCAATAAGAGTAATTTAACTCACGTGGTCTTCCCAAACGCTTTCCCAATTTCACTTGAAACAGTGTCACTGAGTTTTGTTGCAAAACTTGCTGCAAAGCCAAGCTGCCAAATGTCAAAAGCTGCTGCACCTCCCAAACCCGAGATGGCAGCCATTGCACAGACAGCTCCAGCAGTACCAGAACCCCAAACACTTGCAGGGCCTCTCTTGCCACTTCTCTTCTCCGCAATTCCCTCTCTCTCCTTCTGCTTTAATTTAATCTTTGTAACTGCAGTTCCCTATAAAACACAAATCCGCCATTGCAAAGATCAAAATGAGCTTTAAAATCATTTTCTTAACAAATGAAATATGTTTGAAACAGTGGCAGAGTTGTGATGAAAAGCTTCTTTTCAATAGCCTCATTAAACCCAAACCCTATTATAAGTTTTTGACAGACCCTTTCTGATTTACTGTCCTCTAGGGCGCACGCGCACACACACACACACATACACATATATATATGTGTGTGTGTGTGTGAGAGAATACATATACATTGTATACATACATGCATACACACACACGTATGTGTGTGTGCGCGTGTACTCTATGTGTGTGTGTGTGTGTGTGTGTGTGTGTGTGTAAAATTTGCCAGATCCCCAAAAAAAGGTTGTGTGAGACAATGGCTGATTGGCGGCCCATATCTCTTATGCCAGTCATTTACAAACTCATTGCCAAAATGATTGTCCTCAGGGTTCGACTTATCTTGCAAGCAGGACTTCATCCTAGGCAGTATGGGTTTGTTCCCAGAAGACAGATTACTAACAATATCTCCAATGCTTTGTTTGCAATTGAGTATGCCAAATATTCTAAACAAGATGTTCTCATTCTGTAAGTAGACATTGCCAAAGCATTTGATACTGTCCACTGGGATTTTATTTCTCAAACTATGCATAAATTGGAATTTGGCCCTCGGCTGGTCCATATTATTTACTGGCTCTATTCTCATGCCACTGCGCAGTGTTTGCTTGGTGGTGGGTTGTCAAGAGCATGGACTATGACCCGCTCACTGAGACAGGGTTGCCCTCTTAGTTCGCTACTATATGCCATTGCTACTCATCCGTTATTGTTACATATGGACCATCTTGCAGCTACAGGGCAGCTTCATGGCTTGCAAATTCCAGGGGCACAGCCGTTTCTTACACACGCATATGCTGATGATTCATATTTCATGCCCAGGAATTCTCAAAGTGACCTCTCTCACTTGATGCATGCTCTTATTGATTTTGGCATAGCTGCTGGACTGCATATTAACTTTCAGAAATCGAATCTTCTAGCATTGAAAGAAGCTGATTGGCATGCACTTCTCTGGCCACGCCACATCCTCCCTTCCCATACTCTTGTGAGGCATCTAGGATATCCCATTGGCTGGAATATTACCCCTCAACAACAGCTCAAATGGGTGCTTCGAAAGATCAACAAGAAGCTGGAATACTGGCATTTGTCCACTTGGCCTCTACATGTTCGACTTCGGATAGTACAGTCTATCATTATGGCATACGTGCAATTTTATTTGCCTCTTCTTCCCTGGTCTTTTAAGCATTTGGCTTCCTATATGTCCCAGGCTATGGAGATATTTTGGAAAAGCAAATCTCACAAAAAGGCATTGCGACTTCTTCCCATGCAGGCTGTTTGTTCTCCTAAGACTCATGGGGGACTGAAAATTCTCAATCTTCACTTTCATATGCCGGCAAGAAAGAGCACTATGATTGCTGATTTTTTTCAGCAAAAACAGCCATGGGCTATTATGTTAGCAGCTATGTGTGGAAACATGACGTCCCATGCATATGGGCATTGGATTACAGATCACTGGGAAGCAATCATGACCACATTTCAGGGGAAAATTCCTAGTTGTCCTGTCTCTACTGCTTTTATTCATGATTGGAAAAGAATTCTCTCTTATGCTAAATGGACAGGTGCTTCTTCCCATCATGGTAATTCTTTTCGCTTGGAAAGCATCCATTGGAGCAAGGTGTTTGAATCACCTCTCGCTTTACAAGCACCTATTAAAGCATATAATCTTATGAAACTGGGCATAAGATTTGTCGGAGATGTTGTGGATCAACATGGTTATGTGCTTTCATTCCCACAAGCTTGCAGGACATTCCCCTTGGGTCTGCATCATCGGCCCATTTGGAGAATACTTACAACTATGTTGCAGCAATTTGTTCCTGTTCCTCCACTGTTTGTACAGGACAGATTGCTGGACTGGAATCTGACTTCCTTATCCCCTGCTACCTGTTCGCTTTCAATGCATAATCTGGCCTCCTCGATGGTTTACAGATTTCTCCTTCCACCGCCATGGATTGATAAGCATGCCAACACTCTTTGGAATTTGGATAGGCCTGTATCTTGGTGGCAATCAAAACTCAGGAAAATTTGGAAAGCTAAATTGCCATTGAAACAGAGGCTCTTCCTTTGGAGATGTATAGTGGGAGCTTTTTCCATTGGGGTGAAATTGGAAGCACGCCGTATTGCTTCCTCTTCCTGCCCTTGTTGCTCTCATCATCACCATGAGACAGTTCCCCATTTGTTATGGTCTTGCCCGCACTCTCGAATACTGATCACTCATGTCTCTCATTTGCTACAGCTCCGGTTTCCCTCTATCAGATTCAGTAAACTCTTCTGGATGTTTGGATGCTTCTCATCCCAGATGTCTCCATTCCTCCTTTTCTTTCACTGGACTGGTTTTTGGGTACTCTGGACTATTTGGACACAGAGACTGCATTCTAGGATGGGACAACAGTTTCCTCAGGCATATGCTTTCTTCAGAATGTCCCTCAAGCAATCTTTATATGATAGTTATGCTGCGAGGGACTTGGATGCTACCAGCCTTGAAGTGTTTTCTGACTGGTTTTGAGTTCTTCCATTAGGCTCTCTTTTGGAGTCTAATGTCATGTACACTGATCTCATGTTAATAATATAGTTACTGGTTTCACAAAAAAAAAGTATGTAAAATTCAGTGTGTAGCGTGTGTGTGTGTGAGAGAGGTGTGTGTGTGAGAGTGGGTGAGAGAGGTGAGAGAGAGACGGTGTGCGACCTCTGCTGTTTAGCCTTGCCAGGGACTCCGTACAGCCTCGCCAAGGACTCCGTCCGTACCCCTGTACGGTTGCCGTACAGTGTTTGTACGTCCATACGAACAAACTCGTTAGGTCTGACTTACCTCCGCGCGGCTCTGAACACAGCTCCGTACCCGTCTGCATCGCCGTACCTCTTTTCAGGAAGGCCACGCCCGTACGTCCATACAGCCCCATTTGACTTTCCATACAGCCCCATCTGACTTTCCGTACAGCCCCATCTGACTTTCCGTACAGCCCCGTCTGACTTTCCGTATAGTCCCGTACAGATTTTAGGAAGACCTTCTGCATCTCCGTGCAGAACTCAAGAAGACTATCCGCAAATCCGTACAGTCCTTCTGTGTACTTGTCTGTACAATCCTGTGGTTTACTCCTAAACTTTCGCGTACAGCCCTATGTCTAGCTTGTTGCTTCTACACTTCTTCGTATAATCCTTCTTACCTTGTAGTATTTCAATCATGGCTTCAGGTTTGGATGTTTGTACATATGCTCGAAAAGAGAGACCCGCAGATGCTAAGCACCGCCCTTCACAGCCTACATCACAAGATGATGAACTTACTATGGAAGCTCAGTACGTGTTTGATACCCTCAAGGATGACTTTCAGCAATCACGACAAGAATGGGGCAAACCAGTTCCAGAGGTCATGTACAAATTGAAATTGCCATCCCTCGTGAATCCTCTCAGGAAGTTATCTCGAACCGCGGTTATAATTTTCTTTCTAGGAAGAATCCCAGCAGCCAGTGATATTGCACAGTGGATTAAGTCCATCCTTGGAGGATGCTTTGTAGAGGGAGTGTATTTTGCATCCAAAGGCTTTTATGAGGTGCATTTATCAGATGCTTTGTGCAAGCAGAAGCTACTTGAGTTTTCTCCCCTCTTTTACGAGAAGTAGATGGTACATGCTATGCCCTGGTCCCCAAACAAGGATTATCAAAGTCTTATACGACATCATTGTCCTGTATGGGTTGAGGTTGTTAACTTCCCAGACTATATGCATGAAGACTTGCCTGGCCTGGCTGCTTCTTTGGGACAGGTCATTTGTCCTCCACGCCCTATGGGAAACCCTAACAGATACTGCATTCTCTGGGACACGAACCCACCTACCCCTCCTATTGCAGTGGAAGTTGAGGGAGTGCAATTGGGAAAAAAGTATTTTGACTTGAAATAAGGCGTGTTTGTAGGAGCTTGTTTTGCCTGCCACAAGTTTGGGCATCTAGCCTCTGAATGCCCAATGGTTCTGCATCAGCCCCCTCCCAATGCCTTGCCGCCCCGGACACAAAAAAAAAATGAGAATTTGCAAGCTAAGACAGCAAATAAAAATGGAGCAAAGAATGCCAAACCAATCAATCAGGTGCAGTCACTTGCTGGAAAAGGAAAATATAAAGAAAAAGAGAAGATGAAGGAATCTGCGAGAACTGATCGGGATGGTTTTCAACAGCCTAAGAAGGTGGTTGTACTGAAGCAATGCCCCTTTCAATCTCGTCAATGGGATGCTTCTTCTCCCTCACCAGGACAGGCTTCTACTTCAGCTCCTGTCCTTCAAAATTGGGTGGGGGTTTTGAAGAAGGGCATCCCCATACGTGATTCTGAAGAAGGGGAGAATGCTATGTCTTTCATGGATCATGAAGGAGCGCAGCCCATGCAGGCAGAGGCTTTGCCTTTCTGATGTCTTGTTTTATTCCTATACCTTACTGTATATACCTCTTTCATGCTTCAAACACTTATATGCTTTACATACAATGTACAAGGCCTCTGCAAAGTCTCAAAGTGGAGGCTTTTCTGGAATTCTGTACATAAAATGCAGCCAGATACTGTTCGTTTGCAAGAGCATAATCAACACTCCAAGGTTGGTCATCATGATTATTTTGGTGGTTATGATATATACTATGCTGGTACCACTACCTACTCAGGTGTATGCATACTGGTTAGACATGAGCTAGAGCCTCAGTTAGCCTTCAATGACAACAGTGGCAGATGGATGGTCATACAATGTAATGTCAATGGTGATATTCTTGAATTTGCATCAGTCTATGCCTCCCACACCTCTGCCATAAGGGCTTCTTTATGGGATTCTTTATGCAAATATCCATGGAGATCTAATGCATTCATCAGTGGAGATTTTAATAATTCCCCTCTGCCAAGAGATAACACCACTTCAAGATCTCATATGCTATCATTGGAAAGGCAGAAATTGGATAGTATGCTTCGTTCTGTGCAGGCTGAAGATTTATAGCTGCTTCTCCAAGGGTCAATGCCTGGATATACTTTTCATCATAATGCACTTACTACATACTGGGCAAGGCTTGACAGATGGTATTTGTTTTACCCACAACAATATGCAGATTTTAGCCCTCATCTCCTTATAGATTTCTCATTGGGCTTGTCAGATCATGCCCCATTGTGGATGAATTTGCACCTTGGTATGCCACTAGATGATTTGCCACCCCTTTCCATTAGATTATTGCATGTTAATCAGGCTTATTTCCGACATCACTATTTCCAGCAAATGATCAGATTTGCAATTCATCCCTTGCCTTTGCATGCTCAGGAGGACATGGATTATGCTTGGGACAGTTTTGTCTCTCGTATACAGAATGTCATTAGGGAGTATGGAAAGTGGCATATGACTCAATGGAGGAATGAGGTTAAATGGGCAAAAAGGACAGCACAACAATTGACTGAACTTTCTCAATTAAGGCCTCTCTCTGATTCAAAAAATGATTCCCTTTCACATGCTCAGATTAAATTGACTGTTAATGATCAGAGGAAAGTGCATAAATGGTAGATTAGGGCAAGAATGAAGCCCCTCATGGATAAGGGCTGCTCATCAAAAGCCTTTTTCCAGGGCCTGCATGCTACTCGAAAGAAAAACTCATGTTTAAGAGTAAGGAAGCTAGATGGCTATTGGACACACTCTTTCTCTGATCTCCAAGATGAATGCCAAAATTATTTTCAGAAATTGTTCTCTGCTCCTGGTTCCCCATCAACTCAAATGGCTGATGCGAGGACTGAATTTCTCCAATATGTTATTGAAATAGTGGAAATGGATGATGCTCTTACCTTGGAGAGACCTTTTACTAACTCAGAACTTGATGATGCATTGTTCCACCTCAGCAAATACAAGTCCCCTGGCTGGGATGGCCTTACGGTGGAATTTTATATTGCTTTTGGGATGAATTGAAAGATGTCCTCTTGCAAATGATCAATGTTGCCTGGCAAGCAAATCAATTGCCGCACTCTTGGAAGCATGGCATAGTCAAACTTGTGCCCAAAAAACATCTGTGTGACCATATGTCAGATTGGAGGCCTATTACTTTGATGCCTAAAGTTTACAAACTCATTATCAAAATGATTGTGCATAGGCTTCACATGATACTGGATGCGGGACTTCATCCTCATCAGTATGGATTTGTGCCGCGAAGACAAATCCATGATAACATTTCCAATGCCTTGACTGCAATTGAATATGCTAAGTATTCGCATCAAGATGTCCTCATATTGCAGGTGGATATTGCTAAGGCATTTGATACTGTTCAATGGGATTTTATCTCTCAAATCACGCCAAAGTTAGGCTTTGGTCCCAAGATAGCAAATGCAGTTTACTGGCTTTATTCTGACTCTACTTCTCAGTGCATTCTTGGGGGTCATCTATCTCGGTCATGGACATTAGGTCGATCAATTAGACAAGGCTGCCCTCTTAGTGCTCTCTTCTATGCCATTGCGACTCATCCTCTTTTGATGTATCTTGATCATCTTACAAACACAGGACAGATGACTGGTCTTAAAATCCTTAGGGCTGCATCTTTTTTGGCACAAGCATATGCTGATGATTCCTTCTTTATGCCACAGAACTCTTCCCGGGAATTTCACATGCTTATGACTACTCTTTCATTGTATGGTTTGGCAGCGGGATTGCATGTCAATTTTGACAAATCTAAATTACTTCCCCTGAAACAATGTGATTGGCATTCTATTCTTTGGCCTGGTCAGGTGGTGCATTCCAAAGATGTAGTCAAGCATTTGGGATATCCCATCAGATGGCATATCACCAGGAAGCAGCAGCTAAAATGGATCTTCCAAAGACTTCAACATAAACTGGAATACTGGAAGATCTCTACTTGGCCTCTTCATGTCAGGCTCAGAATAGTACAGTCAATTGTAATGTCCTATGTTCAGTTCTATTTGCCTTTGATACATTGGTCCTCCAAGGATATTTCAGCCTCTCTGTCTCAAGCTATGGAGATGTTATGGAGGACAAAAACTGCTGTCAAAGCATTGAGACTGATGAAGATGGAAATGGTGTGCTCTCCTAGGATGCATGGTGGACTTAATGTCCTCAATATAAGATATCATGTGCTTGCAAGGAAGGCGACTATGCTGCATACTTTTTTCCGCCAACAGCAGCCATGGACTTGTATGCTAGCATCCATGTGTGTCAACATGAGGACTTGTGCTTATGGTCATTGGATTACTGATCATTGGGAGGTTGTCATTGGCAGATTTGTAGGGAAGATACCTGGCTGTCCTTTCTCTACTGCTCTGAAACTTGACTAGAAACAAGTCCTTTCTAAGGTCAAATGGAATCCTAATAATTGCTCGGGGACAAACTCAATGAGGAAAGAAAGTATTCGTTAGAGTGCCATTTTCGACATTCCGCTCGCTTTGCAGGAACCTGTTCGGGCATACAATCTCATGAAATTGGGAATTAGATACATACATGATGTGATAGATGATCAGGGATATGTCCTATCCTTTCCTCAGGCCACTGCCTCCTATGCATTGGGAATGCATCATAGGTCTATATGGAAGAAAATTGCTTCCTTTTCTACCTGTTCCTCCTGTGGCTGACACAGACAGGCTTACGGATTGGCAATTGCAACCCTCTGCTACATGCACTCATCCTGTTCCTCTTCCTGCCTTAACCTCCATCAAAGCCTATAGGCTTCTTCAGCCTGCTCCATGGATTCAACAATATGCTAATTCTTTAAGGCATATAAGGAAGCCCCTCTCATGGTGGTGGAAGAATCTCAAGATGTTATGGAAGAGTAAAATGCCATTGAAACAAAGACTTTTTCTTTGGAGATGTATGACTGGTATATTGTCAGTGGGGGTCACACTTGCGAAACGTCGCATTGCACCATCCACATGTCTAAGATGTCAGGCTCCTTCAGAGACTGTTATTCATTTGTTTTGGCACTGCCCGTGTACTAAGATCCTCCTCATCAGAATTTCATATTATCTTCGGATCCAGTTCCCAAGTCACATATTTGGGAAACATTTCTGGCTCTTTGGCAGATTTATGAAGTCTTTGTCTCAATACTCACTATTTTTCTCTTGGATGTGATATTGGGCTCTTTGGACAATCTGGAGTGAGCATAATTTGGCATACCTGGGTCGGCAGATTCACAAGTCATATGAATCTTTCCGAGCATCATTGCGACAATCCTTGTATGATGCCTGCCATGAGGGTGATATGGATGCTTCTTGCATAGAGCTTTTCTTTTTATGTTTCTGATCTTTGGGATACTCTCCATTTTGGAGACCTCCCATCATGTAAATTTATGATCATATAAATACATGCACCGGATATTACCCAAAAAAAAAAATTGTGTGTGTGTGTGTGTGTGTGTGTGGAAGGGGGAGTGTGTGTGTGTGGTGTGTGTGGGTGTGGGTGTGTGTGTGTGTGTGTGTGTGTGTGTATGAGAGAGAGGTGGTGGTGTGTGGTGTGAGGAGCGAAGGAGGTCGATCGTGAGGGTCTGAGTGCTCGTCCGAGATCGTGTGGCGCCCGTATTTCTGTCCGTACTTCCGTACGCCCGTCATACGGTTCCCGTACGGCAGTACGCAGATTTTGCGTCAGGTTGACTTACCTTCGTGACTCCGTTCCACCCTGCACAACCTTTCTTACCAGCAGTCTTCCTTCCTCAAGTCCGTACAGTCCGTCCGTGCTGTCTCCGTTAATCCTTCCGTACAATCGCCAAATTTTTCGTACGCCTGTCATTTGTCCCGTACAACCTGTCAGTTGTCCCATACAGCCTGTCAGTCCTTTCTTGCAACCTGTCAATCCGTTCGTACAGTTCTGTCAGTTCCTCCGTACGTCTGTACAGCCCTTCACTCCAGCGTCCGTACAACCTGTCAGCCCTTCTTTGTGCCCTGTCTGATTCTCTCCGTTTGATATCTGTTGCATCTCTTGGCCTCCATGGCACAAGCAAACAAGTATTATGTCAAGAGAGCACTCTCTCCTGAACCCAAAAGACAATCAAGGGAAACTTCTTCCCCCATAGCTCCTTCATCTGAAGATGCTTCCTATGTGTTTGATATGTTGAATGATGATTTTCAACAAAGTAGAAGGGAATGGATTCAACCTGCTCCGGAACTCACTTACAAAATGAAGTTGCCATCTCGTGCATCCTTTGAAGAAGCTCTCTCAAACTGCAGTTATCATCTTTTTTCTAGGCCAAATTCCCTCTGCTAATGATGTGGGACAATGGGTGAATTCTCTCCTAGGTGGATGCTATGTAGAAGGAGTCTATTTTGCCTCCCGAGGATTTTATGAAGTTCGTCTTTTGGATGCTTTGACAATACAAAAGATGCTGGAAATGTCTCCTTTATTTTTTGGTCGACAAATGGTGCATATCATGCCCTGGTCCCCTAATAAGGACTATCAGAACCTCATCAAGCATCATTGCCCTGTATGGGTTGAAGTGGTTGATTTTCCAGATTACATGAGAACAGAGCTTCCAGGTTTAGCTATGACATTGGGACAAGTGATCTGTCCCCCTCGTCCCACAGGTAATAAAAATCGTTTTTG